>NW_022195235.1:0-53010 GCF_008641045.1 Pistacia vera | reverse complement strand
TGTGAAGTGTTTTGTTGTGTCTTTTAACCTTATATATTGTGGATTCAACAGTTCAAAGCTTTATCTGTCTCTGCTTATTCAGATAAATATCTTCATCCCCACCCACCATGCAACTTCCTCTCCATATCTTTATATGTGTTAAGTTTTCAGTTCTTCCTGGCATGTGGGATTTGCTGTAAACTTCAATATTTCTTTTCCAACTTGTTCCTTTAGTTTAATATTTTCCCTGTTCCTCACGTGGTAGGCATAGACTGTATTTAAGTTGGTCAAGCTTGGATTTTGAGTCCCCAGATTTTTGTTTGTATAAGGTAATTGAAAATTCTTTGTTTTCTGTTAGCATTTGGCTGCTTTAGAGACCATATTTTCTATCAGTTGAGTAGAGCTTTGTGATTTTCTTAATCCCATGTGGTGTTCATGTTTGTAATTGGCAGGTGCTTATGAACGTATGGTAATTCTAGCAGAAGAATTAATCAATTAATTGCCAACTTTCTTAGGCAAGGAGTATTCTTGATTCCGGGCCTTGCAATAAAGAAATGACTAGAAGACTGCTGTTGTTGCTTTTTTGTATGTGGGTGCGTATGGAAGTCATGGAGGGAGCCGGAAAAGATGAAAATTCTTCTTCAATACTTCGGTCCGTGAATATTGGAGCTTTATTTACTGTTGATTCAGTTATTGGGAGGGCTGCGGGGCCTGCAATTGCGGCTGCAGTTGATGATGTTAATTCTGATCCAACTATTCTTCCTGGGACAAAATTGAACTCTGTTATCCATGACACGAATTGCAGCGGATTTCTTGGAACTGTGGAAGGTAATTTCTAAACTCAACGCCCTAATTTATTCAGAGGAAACTGAGTTAAGCATTTATTTTAGTTTTAGGAATCAGAAAACCAACAGTATTCTTACTTGAATAAAGAAATGAGTTAAATTATGTTTATGGATTGAATTTCTGGATTCCAATGTCCATCGCTTAAAGCATCTAAGTGTTCAGACATATTAATCTGCCTTTACGAATTTAGGTTTCTGAGTATGATTGTACTTCTCTTAAGTATTTTGCCTTTGTTGTTTATCGTACCCAAGAGACTGTACGGTTGATCACATGTTTTGAATGAAGCATACTGTCCTATGGTCGCTGAAGGACAAGTCACATGATTATTATGATTTTTTCATTAGTAATCTTTTTATGTTTCCTACTTTAGTGACATCCTATGTGTCCTTATTAATTACTTTGATGTGTTTCAAATCTGCAGTTTCTATCTTCTGTGCCCCAAAAATATGGGTGATTGATCTGGCTCTATAGTTATAGATAGTCCAAGTATCAAATGAATGATAAAGGTTGATGTTTGTAACTATAGTGGAACCATTGAATTAGCATCATCATCTAAGTTAATATCGCCCCTGAATTTTGTGTCTGCACGGTGCAATCTTCTAAACAGTGCAACTATCTGTGGCTACCGTCAACTTTATAAAATGGAATCTTAAATATGTAAAGAATTAGGTACCATTACTAGTGAAGTAACTCTGTTTTGCTTCAATATCCCTCTATAAAAAGATTAGAAAGATGAAATTTTTGATGGGAGTGTCCTTACGATGTAGCTTTGCAGCTGATGGAAAATGAAGTGGTTGCAGCAATTGGTCCACAATCCTCTGGCATAGCTCATGTGATCTCCCATGTTGTCAATGAACTCAACGTACCACTTCTGTCATTTGCAGCAACAGATCCCACTCTCTCTTCAATGCAGTACCCATATTTCCTCCGCACAACACAGAGTGACCTTTATCAGATGTATGCAGTTGCTGATTTGATTGATTATTATGGATGGAGGGATGTCATCGCTGTCTATGTAGATGATGATTATGGAAGAAGCGGGATTTCTGTATTGGGTGATGCCCTGGCAAAAAAGCGTGCCAAGATATCTTACAAGGCAGCCTTCACTCCTGGAGCCTCCATAAGCACAATTAATGATTTGTTAGTTAGTGCAAATCTGATGGAATCTCGGATTTTTGTTGTACATGTCAATCCAGATTCTGGCTTGACAATATTTTCTGTTGCTAAGAGTCTTGGGATGACAGGCAAGGGCTATGTTTGGATCACCACAGATTGGCTCCCTTCTCTTTTAGATTCAACAGAACCAGTTGACCTTGACAAAATGAACCTCTTACAAGGTGTTGTTGCTCTTCGCCATCACACCCCAGATACTGATGTTAAGAAGAAATTCATGTCCAGGTGGAACAACCTCAAATACAAAGAGAGTGGTCCTGCAGGTTTTAATTCTTATGCACTCTACGCTTATGATTCTGTCTGGTTAGCTGCACGTGCTCTTGATACTTACTTAAATGAAGGTGGAAATATATCTTTCTCTGATGACCCAAGGTTGAATGACACAAGTGGAAGCAGGCTGAACTTATCGTCCCTCCGCATTTTTGATGGAGGGCAACGATATCTCCAAACTTTGATGAGGACTAATTTTACAGGTCTAAGTGGTGAGGTTAGATTTGGTCCAGATAAGAATCTAGTTCATCCAGCATATGATGTTCTTAATGTTGGTGGAACCGGTATGCGCAGAATCGGTTATTGGTCAAATTATTCTGGTCTCTCAGTTGTTGCTCCAGAAATCTTGTATACAAAGCCTCCCAATACTTCTACTAGTAATCAACATCTTTACAGTGTAATTTGGCCTGGCGAAGTTGCGACAACACCTCAGGGATGGGTATTCCCTAACAATGGACGACCATTAAGGATTGCTGTGCCATACCGAGTAAGTTATACAGAATTTTTGGCTAAAGACAGTCACTCCCCTGGGGTGAAAGGATACTGTATTGATGTCTTTGAAGCTGCTGTAAACTTGCTCCCTTATCCTGTCCCACACACCTATATATTGTATGGAGATGGTAAGAGGAACCCTGATTACAATGATCTGGTGCAGCAAGTTGCGCTAAATGTGAGTATCCTGCTCCATACTTTTGACTTCAATTGAGTGGTACTTATTTCTGGATAGCTCAATTCTGGTATACTGAGGATGGAAAATTAGCTTTGATTGAAAATAAACTTGCACATGTGTAGACATTAGTATATATTCTTTTGTAGGAGTTCTTGAACTAGGTTATGTGATAATTTGTTGGGGCTGCTGTTGGCTTTCAGTCCAGTAGGTGCATCAGTGTGTGTGTATATATATAGTTAGTTATTTGATTAAGTTTTGGTAATTATCTTTTTTTCCTTCTTCAGAACTATGATGCTGCTGTTGGTGACATCACGATTATTACAAATAGGACAAAGATTGTGGATTTTACACAGCCTTATATGGAATCAGGTCTTGTTGTTGTTGCTCCAGTTCAAAAGGCTAAACTTAGCCCTTGGGCTTTTCTTAAACCTTTTACCATCAAAATGTGGTGTGTCACTGGTGGATTCTTTCTTTTTGTGGGAGCAGTAGTGTGGATTCTGGAGCATCGTTTCAATCAGGAATTTCGTGGTTCTCCAAGTCACCAACTTATAACTATTTTCTGGTTAGCGTTTTAACTTAAAGTCCTCTGATTTAATTAGTGTTGATGAATGTCTCACTAGTGGATCAGGCAATTACCTGAGAGCCTCCAAAATTCCTTGTTAGATGTGTGACCCAATGACATATAACTCCCTATGAAAATCATGATTATAAAACTTTGCATATGCATTTTTTGTTATTACAGAAAATCAGCATGTGCTCAGATGTTAATTTCGCCATATTGAACTTTGTAAACCATAATGGAAGAAAACCTTTGAATCTCATAACTTCCAATTAAAATATATCAACACCAATTGCAAAGAGTCCTGCCTAACTGTCATACAGCTTCACTGCACCATATGCCATTAACAGCACCTATTTTGCATTTGCTAAATCTGTTCCAGACAGATGTTTTTAGTAACATACGCTTTGTCGGCTCTGCTTTATGTAAGAGTTATTCTGAAATTGCTTCTACTTTTGCAGGTTTAGCTTCTCAACGATGTTTTTCTCACACAGTATGTAGTTCATGCCTATTCTATCGTGCTTTCTTGTCTAAACAGGATATCATCCTTTTGAGTTGGTGATCTAATATTTGAAAATCCATAATATAAACTGTTTAACATGCTTACTGCTTGGACTTGATGCAGGGGAGAACACTGTGAGCGCCTTGGGACGGCTAGTGCTGATCATATGGCTGTTTGTTGTGTTGATTATCAATTCAAGTTATACAGCCAGTTTGACTTCTATCCTGACTGTGCAGCAGCTGACATCACGAATTGATGGGATTGACACCTTGATTTCTAGTACTGAACCAATAGGAGTCCAAGATGGGTCATTTGCATGGAACTATCTGATCAACGAACTCAACATAGCAGAATCCAGACTTGTTGTGTTAAAAAGCCAAGAAGATTATTCTCGTGTCCTTCAACTAGGGCCAAAAGGTGGTGGGGTAGCTGCAATTGTTGATGAACTTCCTTACATTGAATCCTTCTTGTCTCGAGCCAACTGTGTATACCGGACAGTGGGGCAGGAGTTTACAAAAAGCGGATGGGGATTTGTAAGTATAGACATTTCAACTTTTTTGTCTACACCCTAGTTAAACTAAAGCTGATCTAGTCATTTTTGCAGCAATGACACTATGCTGGCTACTAAAAATTTGATCAGATAATATTGCATAATATTGCCAAACATTGAAATGTTTATGAAATGTATTGGTCGCAAATCTAATCACGATGTTGGTCTTAACGTATAAAGTTAGCTAAAAACTTATTTTTTTCCTTACACTGACTTTGATTTAGACATATATATTGCTTGCAGTGTAACATGAAAAGAATTCTCAAGCTTTTACAATATGGTCCACTTTTCATGCATCTTCAATTTTCTTGTATCAGGCATTTCAAAGGGACTCTCCTCTTGCAATCGACTTGTCAACTACCATTCTTCAACTCTCAGAAAATGGTGATCTCCAAAAAATACATAATAAATGGATGACATATAATCAGTGCTCTATTCAACTGAGCGATGACGACGGTTCAAGTGGACAGCTTTCTCTGAAGAGCTTTTGGGGATTGTTCCTTATTTGTGGCATTGCATGCGTCCTTGCTCTTATCATGTTTTTCTATAGGGTCTGTTGTCAGTATCGCAGGTTTAGCCCGGACGGTGAGGAGAATGTCGAGGTTGAGGAGATTGAACCTGCCAGGCGTAGACGTACACTACGCTCATCAAGCTTCAAGGACTTGATTGATTTTATAGATAGGAGAGAAGCTGAAATTAAGGAGATTCTGAAGCGGAAGAATAGTGATAACAAACAACATGCTGGCCAAAGCTCTGATGGGCATTCCAATGTTAATTCACCGGCTTAGCAAAAAGTTGACAAACAACGGTTTAGTGGGTTGCTTGCAGTGCTCCTCATTGTTAATTTTACAGTCACATACAAGTTCATCTATACTGATTCATTTGCTCTTACTTCAAACCCAAAGATTAGGATGCTAGACTGAAAGTATTCACATCGCTTGTAGAAAAAAAATAAAAAATAAAAGAAAAAGAAAAAAGAGTTAGAAAATCTTCTCTAGTCATCAACCATTTTGTATTACACAATGATGTTTGTAGTCCTTACAATCATTGAAGGATTGGAGCTTTTTAATATGTATAGTTCTTCAGTTCTACCATACCTACATTGGTTAAAATGGAATTTTTTTTTTTTCCTTTAATGCTTTGAATTCTTGCTCATTTCAGTATATGGTAATTCTCTATTTTTGTTGCCTTTTCTTTTTATAGAAATGAACAAAATAATTCTTTATTTTATTTTATTCTTTCTTTTTGTGACATTCGTTTCCAATTCTTCCTCTTTCTTTAGGATAATTTTTTTAAAATAATCTGCGTTCTTATCCATTAAACAAATTTTATCCAAAAATGTGAAAGAAAAAGCAAAAGGTTCAATCAAGTAATTCGTGGCATTAACCGATCCTTGAGTGGCTGAGTGATTCTATAGGAACTCAAAGGATATCTTTCTGTTATGCCTAAAGAATCAGGGCTGACGTAAGGCCAGTCAGCATGCAAAAGTTAGAGCATGGGTATACCCGCAGCCGAGTCACGTGAGAAAAGGGCAGCATGCTCCAATCATCTGCAGTGGGTGTGCGCCACCCAGTTAGGAGCTGGAAAGCTTCCACATGTCCAAATTCCTGCACCAAATTGCGTAAATCACTCTGGAAGGTGGGCAAGGGATTAAATGAAGATTTGTACGGATAATCCCACCAACTCACAGATTCAGTAATAATAACCTTAATCCATCCCACTATAAATTGAGGGCTCCTCTCTCATTTGGGGGATTCGCTTATTCTACTTTTGATTAGCTACTATCTCTCAAGAATATAGCATTCTCTCTCTTGTACATCATTTTGTAAGTCAATCTGCTAAAGCGACCTGACCTCTATCATTAATACAAACATCAGTGGACGTAGGACTTGCTTCCTGGCATCCGAACCACTTTAAAAACTGTTCCCATTGCATTTACTCTCATTTTCTCTTACATTCATGTTTGCCTTCTGAGCCAGCTCAGCATTTCACACGTGCGTTTCGTTGGTGTCAAAATCACGCATCAACAGTTTGGCGCTAGAAGGAGGGCCTGATTTAGTGTTCATCTTTCATCAGGAGAATCTCTAACTTACTGGTCCTACAACAGCAAATGGCTCGCCAACCTGAACCTGAGCGAACCAACCAGGGTGCTGAAGGGATCCCCTAAGTCCAGGAGGACACCTCTTCGAAAATACCTTCAGTTTCGCAAAATGCCGCGGGGGATATCCCATCAAGTTCACAACTTGACCCTGCCATTAGAAGCTACCTGGAGAGGTTCGACAATACTCTCCAGATGGTCAACCGAAGGTTGGACCGTTTGGAGTGCAACCGCCAAAAACACCTGCAGGTTGCACGAAAGCACAGCAAAGGGAGATAGCCCGTGCCGCGAGCACTGTAGCGCGTCGGAGAAAGGGAAAGCAAGTGGCGAAGAATGGGCCTAAGGGCTCCAAAGGGATGGCGAACATTGACCACGTCCCAAGTAGAATACCCATGGCGTTGAGACTCGGTGAAAAGTCACAAGCCGAGCCGTCCCATGCCACGTCGCATGCACACCCCCATAAGAGTGCTGGGCGGGGCGATTCTTATCATCGCCAGCAAAATGACCCTAGTCGTCATCGTGCGGGAGATTCTCACACTTCGCGGGGCAGTTTGTACCACCACGAAGGTCGTGATAATTCCCCGCACCATTCATCGCCATCACACGCTCTAGCCAACTTGTGTCGAGGGCGGCCAGAACTGCCGGCCTAGGCGAAGCGGAATCCGACCTCTGGACTTTTCTTAACTGCAACCGCGAAGGTCGGACTCGCATGGGAGAAAGCAATCTCTAGATAGCTCCACTGCCTCAGATTGAGGAGTTACAGCGAGCTCTAGACCAGCTAAGAGCTCAGCAAAACGAGTAGGGGCAGGTCATGTCTGCGTCCTCTTTTTCTCCGGTAATGTTAGCCGCCCCACTCCCATCAAGATTTAGAATGCCCGACATGCGAGCGTTCGATGGAAATTCTGATCCGCAGGATCATTTATATGAATTCAACGACCTGATGGAGCTTCACCAAGTCTTAGATCTAGCAAAATGCCGTTGTTTAGTAGTAACTTTGACCTCTCATGCCAAACAATGGTTCAGGTCGCTCCCAGCAGGATCGATCAGCTCTTGGTCTCAAATGAGCGCGACATTCATGGGGCATTTCCAAGCAAATCGAAAGTTCTCGATGCCTTTGAGCTACCTCAGCAACATAAGGCAAGAGAGGGATGAATCCCTCCAATTGTACATTGATCGATTCCACAGAGAGCTTAACAAGGTAGTTCACACTCCCGAGGAGTCTGTTCGGACTCTCATCATAGCGGGGGTTCGCCCACAGACCGATTTGTGGAAAGAGTTACAGGCTGAGGATGATGTTTCCCTCACCCATTTCTATAACCTTGCGGATAAGTACCTCTATATTGAAAGTTCTGTGGCGGCGCTTCGTCGCTGCGACCACGACGTTTCGGGTAGTACGTCTGGTCGGAAGGACAGGAGAGTTGATCGCAGATGGGCTACTGATGATAAACGAAAAGGAAAGAAACCGCGCTATGAGCCCAAAAAGTCTTATGCTCCTGTTCCTCATCGCGATCGCGATAGAAATCAATATACGCCTCTGAATGCCTCTGTATCGGCTATTCTTGACAAATCAGAAGAAGCCAGCCTGCTCGGAGAGCCTGAGCCCATGAAAAATCTCCCGTCAGCTAGAAACAGTAAAAAGTACTGTCGTTACCATCAGGATAATGGGCATCACACCGATGAGTGCCAAGCTCTCAAGTTGGCAATCGAAGACCTTATCAAGCAGGGGCATTTTAAGGAATATATTGATGACTGCACTCCTGTGCAAGATAAAAGTCAAAGGGAACCTGGAAAGAAGCGACGTGATCGCAAAGAGGTATGCAGCCTCAATTTGATCTTCAGAGGACCGCACTTCGCGGGGAACTCGCGAGGCGTCCTGGAAAGGTATGCTCGCATAGCTCATCACGACCCTATCAGTGTAATGAGCGTGTTGCAGCGACCACAGAATGTTCGCAGGGAGGAGGAAATTACCTTCTCCGAAAAGAATGTAGTCCGACTGTATCATCCCCACGATGACACTCTTGTGATCACGCCCCTGACAGGGTGCCATAACACCCACAGAATGTTGGTGGATAACGGAAGTGCTGTAAACATCCTGTTCCAGACAACTTTCGAAAGAATGAACCTGGACGAGGCCGACCTGAAACCCACCTCGTTCCCTCTATACGGTTTTACAGGGGACCACCTGATCCCCAAGGGAACGATCTTGCTTTTAGTCACACTGGGTGACTTTGACGAGGTGACCAAGGTAACTGAATTCTTGGTAGTGGATTGCCCATCCGCTTTTAATGATATCTTGGGGCGACCTCTGCTAAGAAACTTCAAGACAGTCACTTCGATATACCATCTGAAGATGAAGTTTCCCATCCCGACAAGGATAGGGGAAGTCAGCCGATCTCAGCGCGCATCTCGCGATTGTTATATGAAAGCAGTACAGATGGCGTACAAAGGGAATGGTATCTTGCATGGCATTCCCCGACAGTCTATGGCGATCAGCCGGATCGAGCCACAGCCTGGTCTAGCCGAGGATAATATGGATCCTTGAATTCAAGAAAACCCTTCCAATGGGCCAGTTGAGGATCTGTCCGAAGTGTCGGTCAACCTGGGCTAACCGAGTCGAGTGTTAAGGATTAGGAGCAATCTCAACCCCTAGCTCGCCTCTGAGCTGATCAGCTTCCTCAAAGAAAATATCGATGTGTTCTCCTGGTCACACGCAGATATGGTCGGGATCAGCCCGGATATCATCTGCCATCCATTGAAGATCGACAGCGAAGCCAAGCCAGTTCGCCAAAAAAGAAGAGCAATGGATCCGGACCGATACGTCGCCTTAAAGCTAGAGGTGGATAACCTATTTCGAAACGGGTCCATCCGAGAAGCACTCTACCCGACCTGGGTTGCCAACCCTATTCTGGTAAAGAAGCCCAATGGCAAATGGCGAACATGTGTCAAATTCACCGACCTCAATAAAGCATACCCAAAAGATAGCTTTCCCCTGTCCACAATCGACCAGCTCGTGGATGCCACCTCGGGGCACGAGCTGCTAAGTTTTATTGATGCATACTTGGATATAATCAAATTCCAATGTACGCGCCGGACGAAGAGCATACATCCTTTGTTACAGATCGGGGACTATACTGCTACAGAGTTATGCTCTTCGGCCTAAAAAATGCTGGCGCAACCTACCTGCGGTTGGTTAACCGGATGTTCTCCGAACAAATCGATAAGTCAATGGAGGTCTATGTAGAAGACATGCTGGTGAAATCTCATGCCACTTCAGATCACATAGTGCACCTCGCCGAGATGTTTGATATCCTTCGACTATATGAAGCTAAACCCCCTCAAGTGCTCGTTCGGAGTATCCTCAGAAAAATTTCTGGGATACATGGTTAACCAACGGGGAATAGAGATCAACCCTAAGAAAATTCAAGCTCTTCTCGATATGGCAAGCCTAACCAGCAAAAAACAGGTCATGAGCCTTAATGGGCAAATAGCGGCGCTAAGTCGCTTCATATTGAGGTTAACAGATCGTTGTTTGTCATTCTTTAATGTTCTGAAGGCCAATAAAAAGTTTGAGTGTACTACCAAGTGTGAACAGGCGTTCCAAAGTATTAAAGAACACCTCGGGAAGCCACCTCTCCTGTCCAAGCCTCTCCCGCAAGAAATCCTCCTCCTGTACCTGTCTGTCTCTCAGTTCACGGTTAGTGCAACCTTAGTTTGGGAAGAGAAGAAAGTCCAATGGCCAGTGTATTATGCAAGCAAGCGTCTGTTGGATGTCGAGATGTGGTATCCGAAAATGGAACGGTTAGCCTATGCCCTACTGATCGCTTCCAGAAAGCTACGACCTTACTTCCATGCCCATACAATCTACGTAATGACTAATTACCCACTCAGACAGGTCCTGCAGAAGCCGGAGGTGTCAGGTAAATTACTTAAATGGGCCATGGAATTAGTTTGATCTGAAGTACAGACCGAAAGCAGTGATAAAAAGGCAGACTATTGCCGAATTCATATCAGAATTTTCACATCATCCGACAGATGAGTTAGAGCAACAGCCCAGCGAAGTCATTCGGGAAACTATCCAAAATCTATCGACCTGGAGCCTCTATGTCGATGGATCATCAAACAGAAAGAGGGTCGGGGCAGGTCTTCTCTTTTTGAGTCCCAAAGGGGCTCACATTCATGGCATTCTCCGGTTCGGGTTCAAGGCAACCAATAATGAGGCCGAGTATGAAGCTTTGCTCGCTGGACTACGGTTGGCCAGAGACATGGGTGCAACCGCGATCAGTATCCACAGCGACTCCATGCTGATCGTCAACCAAATTTTGGGGGAGTACCAAGCTAAGGAGGAAAACATGATCAGTTACCTGAAGACAGCAAAGGCCACACTTGAACCATTCAAGCACATCACGATCACACAGATTCCTAGAGATAGCAACTCTGTGGCAGACGCCTTAGTAAGGATAGCCTCATCGTTAGACTCGAATGTACCGGAGAGCATTCCTATTCGATTCATCGAAATCCCTAGTATCAGCCCGATCGAATAGGCCGTGAATGTAACAGAATCAGATTCATGGATGACCCCTATCATTCGGTATCTCAGAGATGGAACTTTCCCTGACGACAAGGTCGAGGCGAGGACCATCCGAACAAGATCTGCTCGTTACACCCTCATCAAAGACCAGCTGTACAGGCGGGGTTTTAGCGCCCCTCTCCTCCAATGTGTAAACAGCGAAGAAGCAGACTACATCATGAAGAAGATACATGAAGGGATCTGTAGTAATCACACCACCGCACGATCCCTAGCTAATAAAGTTGTTCGCCAATGGTACTACTGACCCCTAATCCAAGAAGAGGCCTACAACTTTGTCAAGAGGTGTGACAAGTGCTAGCGGTTTGCGAACATACCGTGAGCTCCTTCCCATAAACTGATAACCATGACCAGCCCCTGGCCATTCTCCATGCGGGGAATCGATCTCATCGGTCACATACCAGTTGGTAAAAGGGGAGTAAAGTATACCGTGATCGCGGTGGATTACTTCACCAAGTGGGTCGAGGCAGAACCACTGGCCGCGATCACGACCAAAAAGCTCAAGGACTTCGTCTTCAAGAACATCGTGTGCCGCTATGGGATTCCTCATACCCTTATCTCGGACAATGGCAAACAGTTCGACAGCGAGGAGTTCAAATAGTTTTGCGACGAGCTGGGTATTCACAAAAAATTTGCCTCAGTCGCAAGACCGTAAGCGAATGGTCAAGTTGAAGCAGTCAACAAAATTATCAAGCACACTCTGAAGGCAAAGCTTGGCGCAGCCAAGGGGAATTGGGCCAACGACCTTCCCAAAGTCCTATGGGCGTACATGACAACTCTAAGAACCTCTACCTCAGAAACCCCTTTTTCGCTAGCATATGGTTGTGAAGCGATGATCCCTGTAGAGGTAGGAACTGGTTCACTTCGGAGGGACCTATACAACGAAGCCGACAATGAAGCGCTTATGCGCGCAAGTTTGGACCTAGTTGAAGAACATCGCAGCAAGGCTCAACTTAGAATAGCAGCTTATTAGCACCGCGCGAAAAGGTTCTTCAATTCTAAGGTCAGACGAAGAGACTTCTAGGTCGACGATCTTGTATTGAAGGAAGTTTTTCTCGGTACTTGAGAACCAAGTGCGAGAGTTTTGGGACCGAACTGGGAGGGCCCATACCGCATCGCCAAAATGATAAGACTAGGGACTTATCATCTCAAAAGGCTGAATGGTCCCAAAGTAACCCGAGCTTGGAATGTGAGCACCTTCGACCATATTATCAGTAATTCCAAACTTAGTTTTCCTTGTAAAGATTATTTTTTTATCTTTGTAAATGTAAATAAGTATTATTTTGTTCGCTTGTAATAGTCTTCGCATGTAATTTTGTTCGTATAAACGTGTTATCATGTTCGCATAGACTTGCTCTAATATAAGCAGTTAGAATGTGAACTCATGTATAATAAAGCGAATAGAAATTGTAAAAGCAAAATATATTTCATTAATATGGAGTACAGCAGGCAAGACGGTACAACTGTTAGCCTTGATCTGACTCTTGGAGGACCGACCTCATCATCCTCAGGCTGGTCAGCTAGGGGCTTCTCCGGGGCATGTCCCGAACCCTCTCCCTGATCAGATCTTCGGGCGGCCGTCGCTTCATCATCCTATCGCGCATGAACATGAGAGTTTCCCGCCAGTCCACCAGTCTGCCAGTCCGCAAGGCATAGATGGACTAGATCGCCCATTCGGCAGCCTTCTCCTTCACCTCCGCTACCTGATCCTACATCTCTTCAGTCAGGGAAGCAACTTTTCCCTGACTTACTTGGAGTTCAGCCTCAAGAGCTTGCCTTTGCTTCTCGGAGGCCTCCCTCTCTTGTTCTGCTCGCAAGGCTCGCATAGTGGTTGTTTTGAGCTCTTGGTCCATCTCTCCGACCTCCTTGGAGAGTCTGGCTATGGTCCTTTAGTGCTCTTTTACTTCCTCCCGATGCTTCTCGAGCTCGGCTTTTTAGAAGTCCGCTGTGCAAAGAGCCGCGTTCCTTTCGCTCAGGCACCAATTCACCGACTCAGAAGATAGGTCTCTTTCTGCTTCGATGGCTTCCAGGCCTCGCTTCAGCTGTGCGTTCTCTTCCTTTAGTGCGACCTCCCCTTTCGCAGCTCTTAGCCGAACCTTCTGCAAGGATAGTTGCATGGAAATGAGGGCCTAGGAACAAGAAAAAATAGCAAGTTAGTTTATCAAAAGGAACTAAGGGAAGTCCTCACCGAGGACAGTTCGTTTACCTTGCTTAAGTGCTGGAGCGATGTAGACATTAGGTCCACGTCACTGGAACCGACGAACTCTTTGAATGCTTCCGAGAGTCCGCACTCCAGCAAAGTGTAGACTACCGGATGCAGGTGTTCCGACAGGTTCCTCAGCGAGTCTAGCACTGGAGTTTCCTTCTTCGCACCTTCAGCAGAGGTCACGTCGCCCGTCGGTTCCTTACCCGACCTCCTCCCGACGTCTGGCTACGACCTCCCTGGTTGATCGCCCTCAGATTCGGTCTCTGACTCTTCGGCCCGAATTTGCTTTCTCTTCTTCTTTGGTCGCTGAGCCGTTATCTTTAGCCTCGGGTGAACAGCCGATGGCTGGGAAGCCCTCACCTGTCAGATTGGTGCGTCCTCAGCAGGTTGAGGCTGAGAAGTTCAAGAAGGTCGAACCGGGGTGCCCGATATGGCACCTTCAGCCGGGGGATCGGCAAGAGCAGCATCGATCGCCCTGGTGGTCATTGCTCGCGAAAAATTGAACTACTTTCGTCACGGTGACTCTGACATCTTCAGAGGCATGGTCGTTGCATGCAAGTATCGTTAGCAAAAGTAATTCATTGCACAACCAGAAAAGACCCAGTTAGCAAGACTTACGCAATGGGGCTCTAAGGACATTTTTGAGTTGAAGAAACCGTATTTCTGCAGATTTGGCAGTCGTCACGAGCTTCTTCGCATCGTGAGTAGCTTCGGGCAGGAAGCCAAAAGCTACAATCCTTTCCGGATCAAAGAGCAGCCCTAAGTCGGTCGACTTGTTAACTGCCAGAAAGAAACAGGTTGTTAGGAAAAGAATGCATTTCAAATTTAATAAATTTGCCAAGGGAAAAGAACCTACTCGGGTCCTGAAAGCGGCAATGGCCGTCATAACGAAAGAAGAAAAACTTTGCTAGGGTAACTGTGTATTCCCGCTTCTATAGTAGGTCGCTTGGACAAGTAATAAGAATCCTTGTCCTTGCTCTTTTTCAAGTAATACGAGCAGCCGAGCTCCACCGCGGTTAGCTCGCCCAACCCATTCTCACGACATGCGATGTACATGGCAATAGCAACCACATACGAGTTTGGCGTGAGTTACATCGACGCGATCCCGAAGTAATCCAGTAACGACCTAACAAAAAGTTGGAAGGGAATCAACCCCCCACCCTTGAAGATCTCCTCAAAGATCGCGACCATCCCACTTGATGGGTATCGCGATGAGTAGGTCCTATCGCGAAAAACTTTCACATCGATATTGTACTGTTTTGTCACCCTCTCAAGCTCTTCCCCGGTGAGTACAGAGTAGACCTCAGGAGTGACATTCGGAGCACCTTGCAAGGACGAACCGGTTCCTTCCTCGGATCTGGTCGTTGAGGGGTCAATTCTACTGGTCTGTAAAGGCAACAAGCAGGAGGGTCATTTAGCCATCGTACGCTATTCCGTACGATGACGCAGAAGGAAACAAACTCCCTAAATCCCAGAGAAAACCCTAACAGAATTATTCAAGTCGCCATTCATGGCTCGAACCCGACATGAGCGTCTCATCTCCGATCAACTACCGGAAGACTAACGCCATTTACCAACCACGGGGAATAAGAAAATAAAAGCAAAGAACGATTCTTACCTCTCGGAATACAAAAATGGCTTTTTCTGCTTCAAATATCAGAAACACGCTGGTTTGGAAGGCAAAGATTCCAAGCTTGCGAAAGTCTCTTCCTCTCTCTGAAAAAGACGAATGTGGTGACATTGCCTAAGATGGATCTGAGTTTTTATAGCAAAGGAAACGGTGCTTGGTTTTCTCGAAATCAAAACGATGTTTGGGCAGAAAAATGTCTCGCCATTGATCACGACCACGTGTCACAGATCAGTGAGGAAGAGTGACTGTCACGATTAAGAAAACCAAACCTTCATCCTTTTCCATTGAAAAACCCAAGCGACGACACTCTCTCCCTTAGCATTAATTGCACCCCAATCTGCATTTAATGCTCTGATAAGGGGTGTCGTTTCAGCATGTCATGCATGTAATGTTCTGATAAAGGGTATCGTGTCAGCATACCACGCATTTAATGCGTCTGGCTAGCACTTATTACGCACAGGACACGTCTGTCAGAGCAGATGCTGTTTCATTAAATGCATCCATATCAAAAGTACAAGGTCGCTCATCCTTAACAATCGATAACCATGCGAGGTCATGTTTGCAAAAAACGCTACCTCGACCTCTTTTCAAACAGGTCGAAATCATCAAAATTTCCCAAAAGCATCCAGTCGCGGCATGAATCATAGTTTCCAAGGTTCAATCCTCAAACCTTAAAAACTAGGGGACTTCTGTTATGCCTAAAGAATGCAGGGCTGACGTAAGGTCCAGTCAACATGCAAAAGTCAGAGCATGGGTATACCCACAGCCGAGTCACATGAGGAAAGGAGCAGCATGCTCCTGTCAGTGCAGTGGGTGCGTGCCAGACCAGCCAGGAGCTGGAAAGCTTCCACATATCCAAATTCCTGCACCAAATTGCGTAAATCACTCTGGAAGGTGGGCAATGGGATGTAAAGGAAGATTTGTACGGATAATCCCACCAACTCACAGATTCAGTAATGATAACCTTAATCTATCCCACTATAAATTGAGGGCTCCTCTCTCATTTGGGGGATTCGCGTATTCTACTTTTGATTAGCTACTCTATCTCAAGAATATATAGCATTCTTTCTCTTGTACTATCATTTTGTAAGTCAGTCCGCTAAAGCGACCTGATCTCTATCATTAATACAAACATCAGTGGACGTAGGACTTGCTTCCTTGGCATCCGAACCACTTTAAAAACTGTTCCCATTGCATTTACTCTCATTTTCTCTTACATTCATGTGTGCCTTCTGAGCCAACACAACATTTCACACGTGCGTTTCGTTGGTGTCAAAATCACACATCAACACTTTCTAATTTCTATGCTTTTATCTACATACTCTTTAAAGTCCTGCAATGGGTGTAATATTATTGATCGTCTTCGGGGGTTTGAAAAAAGAAAACCGGGAACTATATGACTAAGACATTACCAAATAATAATAAAAAAACACATTTATTAAACAAAGCATGGGTTACATGTAAATATATATTTATATTTGTTGATGTTAGATTTTGATACCAACGACTCACACGTGCAAAGTGTTAAGCGGACTTAGAAATCACACATGATAAGGAAACATGAAATGAAACAATGAATGAGAAGCGATATTTAAAATGGTTCGGATGCTCAAAAGCGAATCTTACGTCAATTGCTATTGTATTAATAGATGGGTAAAATCAAGTCGCATGCGGCGAGCTGAGTTATAATCTAGAGAGAATACAAATAGAGAGAGAAAATGTGTAACCTATTTTAGACTAAGATTAGCCAATCCCGTAAATGAGAGGGGTGTCCTCTATTTATAGTGGGAGAGTTCAAGGCAATGATTATAAGTCTGCAAGTGGGTAGGTGTCGTGCAAATCCTTCTTTGCGTCCCATTGTTTATCTGCATGAGAAATATCCTCAAATTGCGTAGGGCTTGGGTTTAGGCAGGTGGATAATCCTTGACCAGTTGTGAGCCTAGCATTCACCTGCTGCACTGACAAGAACCATACCTTTTTCATCATCGCGCGACGTGGCAGTGCCTTGATGGCACAAAACCTTCCTGAACCCTAATTGGCTCTTGCTAATGAGAGTCCACATCAGCCCTAACTTTTTAGGCATAACAGAAGTCCCCCAGTTTTTAAGGTTTAAAGATTGAACCTTGAGAACTTCATAATTATGTCGTGACTTGACTTGTCCCAAATGACACTTGGTCGAGCTGACCAAGTTGCAAGGAGGTCGCAGCACAAGTCTCTAAAGGTAGTACAAGCGACCTGAGGTGGCCTTCTTCCACAAGTTCAACGACCTGGATTAGGCCCCACTCAATGTCGTACCGATGTGCTTCAAATCTCATTCACGGTCTGTGACCTGATAATACTTAGCATATTTTTACCAAGAATGAGGAATCGCATTGTCTCGAAATCGATACGCAGCGAAGAGTGTTCTGCCCTAACGACCTCTTTAGATGTTATCTGTTGTGCTTGACAGCTAATCCGTTTAATAAAATAATCTTTATTTTGACAGATGTGTCTAGTGCGCAATAAGTGTCAGCCATGCGCATTAAACGCAAGCCATGCTGAAATAACATTCCCTTTCAGAGCATTATGGAGGAGATAATCGAGTCGTCACTTGGTTGTTCCAATGGAGCGAAGTGTCGATTGGCATTGTCGAAGCGTGGTGGTTACTTCTTCTCGCAGATTGATGACACGTGGTCGCAATCAATGACGAGAAACATATTCCGCCCAAGCGTCGCTTACCTTAGGGAAATCAATCGTCGCTTTCTCCCCCCCATAAAACCCCAGGCTCACCTCAAGCATTGTCACAAAACTCATACTTTCAGAGAAAGAACAAAGCTCTTATGAGATCAGTCTCCCATTTTTCCAGTTGGTGCGTACCCTTTGTTTACGACAGAAAGTCTGTTCCCGGTAGCCAAGAGGTAAGGAGGATTTCTCCTTTGCTTTTCTTTTACTATTTTGTAGATAGCTTGTCTTGACGATAATGGTGGGCATGAACTGTTTGTTAAATCTTCATGGTGCGTATTTATGGGCAGTTGTGAGGAGAAGGTTTTTTCTTTCACAAGGGGTAAGAATTTAGGGCGCGAATCCTTGGGCGTGGTCCCCAATGGTTTTTAGGGTTTTTCTAAGGTTTAAGAAAGGTACATTAGGGTTTCTTTTGTTCTTCCACGTCGTTGTACATAATACTGTATGAAGACTGAGTAATCTCTGCGTGTCGCCCCTTTTTCAGACCGTAGAAAGCAATGGATGCCTCAGCGACTAGGACAACCGATGGGACAAGCTCGCTGGCGTAGGACGCCCCAACGGGTCCTGTGCAAGAGATTCTGTCAGTGGCCACCCGAGATGAGATACAAAAGGAACTGGACCAATACAAATTTAGCGTGGACGTCTACCAGCACAGAACATATACAGCTCGAAATCCCCAGAGGGAATGGCCGCGATCTTAAAATGCGGGGCGTTGATACCTTTTCACCCCTTCATTAGGTCGATCCTCGATCGCACCACTGCAATTGATGCTCAACGCGTATATGATAGTTGTTGTTATGTATATCGCATGTGGTGAGAATGGCCTTGGCCAGTTGACTGCGTTGGAGCTCGTATGCTCTTATTATCTAAAGAAGAGTAAAGATAAAGACTATTTTTATCTCTCAAAGCGATCTACGATCAAGGGAGGCATATTTGGTTACCCCAGTAATGCTGAGGCCTACGAAACCAAATTTTTCTTTTTTCAATATGATGGCGTCTGCCAATTTAGGGAACCGAGTAGGTTTTCCCCTCTTTTACTTTGCGAATTTTTTCTTTTCCTTTAACCTTTGCTTTCTAACGGACTCTTTTGTCTCTGTGCAGGAAATAAGATGACCAAGTTGTCGACTCTAATTGATTTCAATCGAATCATAGCATTCGGTAATCTGCTCGAGCAAAGTTACGAGTGAGACTGCTCGTGACTACCGCCAACCTGAGGAAATACGGTTTCTTCAATTCTGAAGTGTCTCTAGAATCCTTAGTTTGTAAGTGTCCGCGTACTTTAGAAATTCTTTCTTTTGCATGCAGTGACTTTTTTCACTAATCATTCTTTCATGCAGCGACCATGCCACCCAGAGTCCCAAGACCGACGACAAGGACTAGGGGGGTTTGTTTTTTCCCGAGTCACCCCGACTGACCCAACCGAGGCAATCCCTGGCGATACCCCTGTCGAAGGGACACAAATAGGTGCGTAAACACCTACAGAATGACTAGGGGAAAATTTTCGGCCCGCGGCTGCTCGCACCCCTAAGTAGAAAACCATGGGCTAAAAAATTAAGAAGAGAAAGCAGCTACTGGTTGAGGAATCAGAGTCTGAGCCAGAGGGCTCAAGGGTGTAGCCCGGGAGGTCGTAACCTTACTAGGCCTTCCACTTGGGGGCGACCCCAAGGCCCGCACTTGGCATTTCTGTAGTCCTAGAATGCTCCCACAAGGGACAAAGGGAGGTCGCAGCCTCCTAAAGAAGAGTAGGCAAAGAGCCGATTGGTGAGATGTCAGTTCCGTTAGGGGCAGACACACATGTGTTGGACTTTATGTGACAACTTCTGGAACACCTACAGCTGGTGGTGTATACCCTGTTGGAGTGCCAACTTGCTGCGGCTTTTGAAGAGTTCGTGGCCTCTTGACCTACGGACTTGATTACTACATCGCTCCAGCTGCAAAGCCAAGTAAGGCAGCTCGTCCTTGTCGAGGATTTCCCAATATCGGTTGGTTTTCATACCCTTAATGTTTTTCAGAAATATAGGGTTTAACCCTTACTTCCTTTCTCATACAGTCTTTGCTCGTTTACACTTGGCCCAACAGAAGACCGACTTGGATTCTGCCAGGGGCTCCACCAGCTAAGGGAAGAAAATGAGAAGTTGAAGCAGGACGTAGCGGCTGTAGACGCAGAGGCAAAAACATACCACATCCAGGTGAACCAATACCTATCAGAGAGGAACTCTGCCCTTAGCACATGAGAGTTTTGGAAGGCCGAGTTCGAGAAGAGAGGCGAAGAGATCAAAGAGCTCTAGAGGACAGTGGCCAGACTCACCAAAGATTGTGGCAAAAAAGAGCAAGAGCTACAAGCAAACTTCGAACGGGCCAAGAAGGTAGAGGAAGAAAGAGCTCGGTTGTGGGAAAACACCGAGAAGCAGAAAAGAGCACTAGAGATGGACCTCGAGCTTGCCCAAGGGCGGGTCACTTCATTAATTGATCAGATGAAATGGCAAAGCCTGGAAATTGAGAGGAAGGATGCTGACTGGGCGATTCAGACCATCTATAGCTTGCGGCCAAGGAACCCGGGAATGCACATTTTTGACCTCCCGATCGAATACCAGAACATCCTCACTTCCATGGCGGACGCCGATGATGAGGTCGAGGAGGTGGAGGGACAAGAGCCTCCTCTAGAGGGCGATCAGCCAGAGGAATATGTTCTAGAGGACCCATCAGTTGACCGGGTGGTCGGTGACCAACCGGAGGACACTAAGGTCACACCTGCAGGGCCTAGAGGTGGACACCAGTGATCGCCTTTTCCTGTTTCTATACAGCCTTGCTTTTAACTTTATTTTTGCATTTCCTAATTCTTTGTACTTGTCTCCATTACATATATATATATAAGAAATATTTTTTAGCCATTTGTGATAGCACTTATAATTTTGCATACTCCACAAGACTAATGTTACATATGCGAACATAAAGCTTGTAAAAACATTGCAACGAAGAAGATCATACAAGACAAATTTGCTTAAGAGCGATCTTATTTACAAAGTTTACAAGGACAATTTTTACAAGGAAATTAAAAATTAAGAGCTAGTTCGGAATTACTAGTAATAGGGGCGAAGATGCTCAGCATTCCAAGCTCGTGGTACTTCGGAACCGTTAAGTCTTTTAAGGTGATACGTCCCTGGTCGTATCACTTTAGCAATGCGGTATGGGCCTTCCCAGTTAGGTCCTAATACCCCTGTGCCCGGTTCCCTTGTACCGAGAAGGACTTCTTTCATAATTAGGTCACCAACCTGAAAGTCTCTTTTCCTGACCTTAGAGTTGAATAACCTTTTTGCATGCTGCGGTAAGATACTACCCTTAACCGAGTCTTGCCGCGGTGTTCTTCAACTAAGTCCAGACTTGCACGCAGAAGTGCTTCATTGTCTGTTTCATTGAATAGGTCTGTCTGAAGCAAACCAGTCATTACTTCCACTGGGATCATAGCCTCGCAGCCATATGCTAGCGAGAAAGGTGTTTCTGAATTAGAGGTTATCGGAGTTGTTCTATATGCTTATAGAACTTCTGGGAGATCGTCGACCCAATTACCTTTGTCAGCGTAAAGCTTAGCCTTCAAAGTGTGTTTAATGGTCTTGTTGACAGCTTCAACTTGACCATTGGCTCGCGGTCTTGCAACTGAGGTGAACTTTTTATGGATCCCCAGCTCATCGCAAAACTGCTTGGATTCCTCATTGTCGAACTGCTTCCCATTATCAGAGATGAGTGTATGAGGAATTCCGTAGTGACACACTATATTTTTTAAGATGAAGTCTTTAAGTTTCTTGATAGTGATCGCGACCAATGGTTCAGCCTTGGCCCATTTGGTGAAGTAATCTACTGCGACCACATCATACTTGACCCCTCCCTTTCCAGCTGGCATGGGCCCAATAAGATCAATTCCCCACATTGAGAATGGCCAAAGGCTGGTCATGGTTATCAGCTGGTGGGAAAGAGCTCACAGTACGTTTGCGAACCACTGGCACTTATCACACTTTTTTACAAAGTTGAAAGTATCTTCCTAAAGTATAGGCCAGTGGTACCCTTGGCAGACAATTTTGTTAGCGACGAATCGCGTGGCAGTGTGATTATTGTAGATCCCTTCATGTATCTCCCACATGACATAATCTGCTTCTTCATCGATTACACATCTGAAGAGAGGGGCGCTAAACCCTCGCTTGTACAACTGATCTCCTATGAGCGTGTAACGAGCAACTCTGGTGCATAGGATTTTTACCTCAGTCCTATCATTGGGCAAAGTCCTATCATTGGGCAAAGTCCCATCTTGGAGATACTGAATAATTGGAGTCATCTAGAAAATTGACTCTGTTGTAGTTACGGCCTGCTCGGGCGAGTTGATGCTAGGTATCTCTATGTATCGAACAAGAATATTTTTCAACGCATTTGAGTCTAGCGACGAGGCTATTCTTGCTAAGACATCTACGACAGAGTTATTGTCTCTAGGAATCTATCTAATTGTAAAGTGCTTGAAAGACTCGAGTGCGGCCTTAGCTTTCTTCAGATAACTGATCATGTTTTCTTCATTGGCTTGATATTCTCCCAAGATCTGATTGACAACCAGTTGGGAATCGCTATGAATACTGATGGCACTTGACCCCATTTCTTTTGCCAATCGCAAGTCAGTGACTAGCACTTCGTATTCGACCTCGTTGTTCGTAGCTTGGAATCAAAATCGAAGAATTCCATGGATGCGAGTCCCTTCGGGACTAAGGAGGAGAAGACTTGACCCGACTTTTTTCCTTTTCGAGGAACCATCGACATAGAGGTTCCAAGTTGATAAGTTTTAAACGGTTTTCTGGGTGACTTCGCTGGTTCACTGCTCAGATTCTTGATTCGGTTAGTAAGAGAACTTTGAAATGAAATCGGCAACAGCCTGCCCTTTGATGGTTGCTTTCGGTCTATAATGCAGATCGAATTAACTCAGTTCCATTGCCCATTTGAGTAACTTACCCGAAGCCTCTAACTTCTAAAGGACTTGCTTGAGCAGATAGTTGGTCAAGAAAAGGATTCTATGGGCATGGAAGTAGGGTTGTAGCTTTCTGGAGGCGATTAGCAGGGCGTAAGCTAATCACTCTATTTCTAGATACCGCATTTCGACATCCAGCAATCACTTACTCAAGTAATATACCGACCATTGGACTCTGTTTTCCTCCCGAATGGGAGTTGCACTAACTGCATGTTGAGAGACGGACAAGTACAGGAGTAAAATTTCCTCGAGGAAAGGTTTAGACAGAAGAGGTGGCTTTCTGAGGTGCTCTTTTATGCTCTAAAAAGCTTACTCGCACTCTGAAGTCCATTCGAACTTTTTGTTGGCCCTGAGTATATTGAAAAATGGCAAGCAACTTTGCCCTTGATATGAAGCGACTGAGAGCCACTATTCTCCCATTTAGACTCTGAACCTGTTTTCGGTTAGTCAGACTTTTCATATCGATAAGAGCTTTGATCTTCTCGGGGTTGATATCTATCCCCCTCTCGTTAACCATATACCCCAGGAACATTCCCAAGGATACTCCGAATGAGCACTTGAGGGGATTGAGCTTCATTCTGTACCTTCGGAGTACGCTGAACATCTCAGCGAGATGCGCTATGTGATCTAAAGCGACATGCCACTTCACCAACATGTCATCAACATAGACTTCCATCGATTTTCCAATCTGCTCGGAAAACATACGGTTAACTAGTCACTAGTAAGTCGCCTCAATGCTTTTTAAGCCAAAGGGCATGACCTTGTAACAATACAGCCCCCGATTTGTAACAAATGAGGTATGCTCTTCGTCCAGTGCGTACATCAAAATCTGATTATATCCCGAGTAGGCATCCTAAAGCTTAGCAGCTCGTGTCTGGAGGTGGCATCGACGAGCTGGTTGATTCTTAGCAAGGGAAAATTGTCTTTCAGACAGGCTTTGTTGAGGTCGGTGAAGTCAACACAGGTTCGTCACTTGCCACTAGGCTTCTTTACCAAGACCGGGTTTGCAACCCAGCTCAAGTAAAATGCCTTTTGAATGGACCCGTTCAAAAGGAGCTTATCTAACTCGATTTTCAAGGTAGCATAGCGTTCAGGGTCCATTACTCTTCTCTTCAGGCAAACTGGCTTGACCACACTGTCAATATTCAGCGCATTACATATGACATTCATGTTTATACCGATCATGTTAGCATGAGTCCATGCGAACACGTCGACATTTTCTCTAAGGAAATTTGTCAGGTCTTTGGTAAGCTGAGGGTTGAGATTACTCCCGATTCTCAACACTCGGGTCAACTCATTTTGATCGACTGATACCTCAGATAAATCCTCGACTGGCTCATTGTGAGGGCATTCTTGGATGCGAGGATCCATGTTATCCTCTACCAGGCTGGGCTATGGCTCGATCCTACTGATCGCCATTGCCTGTTTGGGGATACCAACTGGCATTCCTCTTCCTTTGCACGCCATCTGTACTGCTCTTATGTAGTAGTCGCGAGATTCGTGTTGAGATTTGTTTACTTCCCCTATCCTTGTCGAGGTGGGGAACTTCATTTTCAGATGGTAGATGGAGGTGACTGCCTTGAAATTTCTCAGCAGAGGTCGTCCCAAAATTCCATTAAAGGCGGACGGACAGTCTACTACCAAAAATTTCGTTATTTTGGTTATCTCGTCGGTTTCTCCCAATGTGACCAGGAGTGAGATCGTTTCCCTAGGAATCAGATGATCCCCGATAAAACCATAAAGCGGGATGGAGGCAGGCTTCAGGTCTGCCTCGTCCAGTTGCATTTTCTCGAAAGCTCGTTGAAACAGGATATTCATAGTGCTTCCATTGTCAACCAACATCTGTGGACTTCGCACCAGCCTATTTCGAGGGCGATGATGAGAGCATCCTCATGGGGATGATGCAATCGCACCGCATCTTTCTCAGAGAATGTGATCTCCTCCTCTCTGCGAACCTTAACGGGTTGTGGCACCATACTCATTACACTCACAGGGTCATGACGGGTTTCCCGAGCATACCTTTCCTAGGCACCTTGAGAATTCCCCACGAGGTGTGGTCCTCTGAAGATGATCCCTACACAATAGAGTCCCTTGTGACCATGACGCTTCTTCCTTAGTTCCTCTTGATCTTTCCCCTGAACGGGTGTTGGGCCATCAACATATTCTTTGAAGTGTCCCTGCTTAATGAGGTATTCGATTGCCTGCTTTAAAGCTCGACACTCATCAGTGTGATGCCCATTATCCCTATGATAGCGGCAATACTTTTTATTGTTTCTGGTTGAAAGGGGATTCTTCATGGGCTTTGGCTCTCCGAGCAAGTTGGCCTCATTTACTTATCCAGAATGGCCGATTCTAAAGTGTTCAAAGGAGTGTATTAATTCTTGTCGCGATCGCAACGAGGAAATAGGGATAAGATTTCTTGGGCTCAAACTGTCGCTTCTTTCCTTTCCGCTGATCGTCATTAGCCCATCTGCGATCAGTCCTCCTATTCTTCGCCCAGTTAGGAGTATTGCTCGAGGGACCGAGGTCGTGGAGATTGAGAGCGGCCATGAAATTTTCAACTCGGGGGTATTTTTCAGTGAGGTTGTAGAAGCAAGTGAGGGAAACATCGTCCTCCAATTGTAGTTTCTTCCATAAATTTGTTTGCGGGCAAACTCCCGTGATAATGAGAGTCCGAACGGACTCTTCTAGAATGTGAGCCACTTTGTGGAGTTCCCTGTGGAATCTATCTATGTAAGATTAGAGGGATTCATCCTTCTCCTACTGTATGTTGTTTAGGTAGCTCAACTGCATGAAGAAATTCTTGTTCGCCTGGAAGTGTCTTAGGAATGACGGGCTCATTTGAGGCCATGAGCTGACTAATCCCGCGGGAAGCAACCTGAACCAATGCTTGGCATAGGCAATCAGGGTCACTGCTAAGCAACGACATTTGGCCAAGTCAGAGACTTGGTGGAGTTCCATGAGATCGTTGAACTCATACAGGTGATCCTGCAGGTTTGAATTCCCATCAAATGCCCGTATGTCGGGCATTTTGAATCTCGATGGGAGAGGAGTAGCTAAAACTGCTAGAGAAAAGAGAGACGCCTCTACGACCTTCCCACGCTCATTTTGTTGAGCCTTAAGCTGATCTAACGCTCGCTGTAGTTCCTCAATCTAAGGCAGCGGAGCTGCCTAGGAATCACTTTCTGCAATTTGGGTTCAACCCTCACGGTTGCGATTGAGGAAAGACCGCAAATCGGGCTCTTCCTCAACTCGGTTGGAAGCTTTGGCAAACCTTGACACATGCTGGCTGGAGCCGTGTGATGGCATTGAGTGATTCGGGGAATTTTCCTAATCTCCGTGGTGGTTCGAACCAACCTACGAACAATAGGGATTTCCCTCATGACAACGGTCAAGGTCGTTATTTTGGCGATACTAGTAATCTCCCCGCCTTGCACATTTGTGGGAGTGCTCATGCGACGTGGCGTGGGACGGCTCATGCTGTGACATGTCGCCAAGTCGTAGTGCCATAGGTATTCTACCCGTTGCGCGACCGGTGTTTGCTAGTCCCTCGGAGCCATCTGGTCTGCTGTTCGCCACTTGCTTTCCCCTTCTTTGAAGCACTGCAATGCGTGCGGTATGGGCTTTCGCCCTTTTTCGCACTTTTGTGCCACCTGCAGGTGTTTTTGGCGATAGCACCGCCTCATTGGATTATGGTGGCACGACCAGATCCAAATGGTCTAGCCTTTGGCTAATCGTTTGAAGAGTATTATTGAACCTCTTCAGGTAACTCATGACGGCTAGGTCGAGCCGCGAGCTTGAAGGAATATCCACCATGATACTCTGTTGGATTGGCGGCACTTCAAGAGAAATGTCCTCTTGTACCTAAGGGATTTCCTCATTGTCATAGTCGGTTCGCTCAAGTTCGAAACCGTGAGCCATTTGCTGATTAGTAGGACCGATTACTCAAAGATTTCTGATGAAGAGCGGATACTAAATCAGGCCCTCCTTCTAGCGCCAAACTGTTGATGCTGGATTTTGACACCAACGATTGACACGTGCAAAGTGTTAAGCGGACTTAAAAATCACACGTGATAAGGAAACATGAAATGAAACAATGACTGAGAAGCGATATTTAAAGTAGTTCGGATGCTCAAAAGTGAATCCTACATCCACTACTATTGTATTAATAGATGGGTAAAATTAGATCACGTGTGGCGAGCTGAGTTATAATCTAAAGAGAATACAAACAGAGAGAGAAAATGCGTAAGCTATTTTAGACTAAGATTAGCCAATCCCGTAAATGAGAAGGGTATCCTCTATTTATAGTGGGAGAGTTCAAGGCAATGATTACAAGTCTGCAAGTGGGTAGGTGTCGTGCAAATCTTTCTTTGCGTCCCATTGATTATCTGCACGAGAAATATCCTCAAATTACGTAGGGCTTGGATAGGTGGATAATCCCTAACCACTTGCGAGCCTGGCATTCACCTGCGGCATTAACAAGAACCATACCTCTTCCGTCACTGCATGATGTGGCAGCGCCTGGATGGCACAAAACCTTCCTGAACCCTGATTGGTGACGAGAGTCCACGCCAGCCCTAACTTTTTGAGACATAACAATATTCAAACCACAAAAGGTTGACATGGTTTCTGAAATTTAGTGCCAAATGCAATCATATGAATTTGAAAGGTGTATGCAACGAGAGTTTGTCAACAGATATAAAAATAGTTTAATATCAACCATATCTTATTATTAATAAATTGGTCAAGTACCAACGTTTTGGTTTGTTACTAATAGGCTTTATCAACTATTATTTCTGGTTCTGATTTGTTTATTAAGGTTTTTGTTCCCATTACATCACTAATCAGAGAATATTCAGTAAAGAAATAAGAGCATGGCAAACATGGAAACAACATCATAAATATTCTTTTTCTCTCTTCATCCATCCGAGACTACCCTTACCAGAAATTCAGGTTGTTATTTATGGGTAAAATTATTCGGAAGATATCTGATTCATTTGACTATGGAGTTATTCATTGCCTTTGTTATATATAATTAGAATATTTTTATTTAATTTTTGTTCATTAAAGAATATGATTAATTAAGTTTAAAAGCAGTGGTTGGGATAAATATTATGATAAGAAAATTGAAATGGTTTAAAAGGCGATAGAAAAAGTAGGAACAGGGTGATGTGTGAAAATGGAAGAAATGTGGAGTAGTAGTTTATGATGTTGGATGTTGTCAAAGGTCCCGTTAAAGTAGTCACGTTGATAGGAGAAGGTGGTTGTAAATGGAATGTATAGCATATCCTAAAAATAACCCATTTTTGTAAAATATGATAGACTCAAAGCTCGGTTACCATCTTCATGGCCATATAGAATCACTACCTTCTTGAGGCCATCAATTTCTCTTCAAATTCAAAAAATATAAGAAAAAAAAAAAGAAAGTATGACTCAGTTTACCAGAAAAATTGTTCAATTCAACCTTAAGCGTAGAATTCATCGTGGTGTTTTGATTCTCAGACGTTGCATTGGTTGTTTTTGGGAGAGCATTCTTATATGTTCCCTAGGAAAGCCCATTCGGTATCGGATGTTGCCACATGCGATGGTGCCCTTGCCGTCATCTCCGGCTTCTGTTGAGAGTAGCTCAACATCCGCCCCCCAGCCCAACGTGATGCCAGTTTGTCATACCCATCATCACCATTTAGATTCAGATTTGGTTGCTTTGAAGATTAGTCTTTTGGGTGATTGTGAAACCGGAAAGACGAGTTTTCTGGTACAAAACTTATCACTCTGTATGTTTTGGTTTTATGAATATGTTTCTTATATATAAATGTTGTTTGTTTGAAGGAAAAGTATGTGGGGAATGGGAATGAGCAGTGTGGCTTGCAGAGTGAAGGACTGAATTTGATGGATAAAACTTTGTTGGTAAGAGGGGCGCGCATTTCATATTCAATCTGGGAGGTTGCAGGTATATGATTAATCTTACAATATTTGTATTGCTTTAGCAGATTTACATGCTATGCTGTGGGATCTTTTTCTTAATAATTTGTTGGTGATCAAACATTATATACATTATGCAGGAGATGAAAAATCTCAGGATCATCTTCCTGATGCCTGTAAGGACTCGATAGCAATTCTGTTTATGTTTGATCTAACTAGTCGCCGAACCTTGAAGAGGTTTGTGATGAATTATCATATGATTTGATATGTGATCTTTTATTCTAAATTACAAGAGGGTTTATTTGATTTCTCTGGTTGCAGTGTCATAAACTGGTATCAGCAAGCAAGAAAATATAATCAGGTATATATTCTCATTCCACTTCTGTCCATATACGCGAGGGCGAGGCATGTATGTTTAAGAAGTCTCATTTCATCTTGTAGACTGCAATTCCGATTTTGATTGGTACCAAATTTGACGATTTCATTCAGCTGCCTATAGATTTGCAATGGACCATAGCAAGTCAGGTAACATTTTCATGTTTTTCATCTGTCTTTGCTTATAAACAGCAGAAATCATAAAAACAAAAGAAGCCAAACTTTTTTGAGTCAATAATAGTGTAGATCTGTGAATGTGGGAGAAGTAGGTAGTTGATTCGATCTGTGAATGTGGGAGAAGTAGGTAGTTGATTCGATCTGTGAATGTGGGAGAATATATATACGTGAAAGGCTTAACCATTGAGCAAAGGAGAGATCAGGTCAGGTCAATTCCCGAGGAAAAAATAAAAACTCTTTCAAAGTAGACATTATCATTGTACGGTCGTTGAATTTCTAGGCAATCAAATCAGTGATTACTCATTTGAATTGAAGGTGACTGGTCACCAAAACACATTTTACTACTGCTTCTATAAAAAAAAAAAATAAATAAAATAAAAATTGGTATTACTCAATTTTAAAACTTGTTTGAACTTCGGATAGTTTTAGAAGAAAGAAAATGGTGGATTCATGCAGATTACCAAATTTAAAGAAAGGATGGGCCTTCATCAATTACCCAACCCCTCAGTAAACGCCCAGTTAGGCTCACCAATAATTTGACAGTCCATTTTAATGATGCATGCCTTGGAGTTCGACGGTTAGCCTAATGCAACAATATAATTTCGAAAGTAAAGCAATTACAATGGGTATATCTAAAACCTGTAGTGCTATGACATTAAACTCGGCGTCAGTTGAATTTGATGAGGACCGTGATCTTCTATTCTGTTTGCTGAAAGAAGTTAAACAATCTGGTGCTAGCTTTGGGCTTTCTGATAGTTAAGTTCAATATCTTATATTGTGATGGCAACTTTATTCGTTCATGACAGGCAAGAGCTTATGCGAAGGCCCTCAATGCAACACTCTTCTTTTCAAGTGCAACCTACAACATTAATGTAAACAAGATCTTCAAGTTCATCACAGCAAAGCTGTTTGACATACCATGGGCATTGGAGCGAAATCTCACCATTGGTGAGCCTATTATCGATTTCTAGAGTTCGATTTTGTGCGTAGAAGAACTGGTTTGACCTGTTCAATCACTCGCTGGAAACTCTTAAATTGTCAGTGCGGCAAATAAGTCTTGAAGGAGTAAGGTGGAGGCTTGTACAGCCCACATCTCCGTTTATGAATAACCTTTATACCGTTAAGCAATTTTAGAGGAAAAAATTATAGAAAAAAGGAGTAACATTTTTTTTGCACTTCAGTTTCTCGGTTCATTTCTTAAAAAAGGGGTGACTCCTTGGACAATCTATATAAATACACCATCCGTAATATGAACATACAATGGTACATATATTTAGACAGCAGCATAAAAAATGGGAAAGTAAGGAGTAAATAACACTAAAATAGGATAATACAAGCTCTAATATGATTGATAATTTTCAGAAGGTATTTCATGGCATGCTGGTGAATAATGTGCATAAACACAGAAAATGAGAGAGTTTCAGAAGGTATTTCATGGCATGCTGGTGAATAATGTGCATAAACACAGAAAATGAGAGAAAGTGTTACCTACCAGAAAAATAAGAACTCCAAGCTACTTCCAGGGTAAAAAAATTTGTGGCACACTACTCATTATAATTTAATTACATGTGATTTTGATATTTGGAACTACTTTGCAAATAAAGGGGATTCATGCATTTCTTTCCTGGTTCAATTGCTAACCTAGTAAATTTATAAAAGTAAACAATTCAATCATATATCGTCTATCCCAAGGAACCTCCTATGCACAGAAATCTCATCAAACTTCCTCTATTTATAAAGCAGCATTCAATGAATAAACACTTCTTCGACTGCCATACTTCAAGTTTAGAAAAAAAATTATTGCCAACATAAGCCCGCCACAACAAAAGAAACAAGGGATTAACAAGCCTGACCTCATAGCCACAATACCAAACTCATGTAAAATCCAGAATGAATTATTTGATGAAAAAGTAGTCAAACAAAAGAAAGTCCAAATGTACAATCAATTGAAGGCATATCATCCACATCTTGATGCAAAGGCACATTTCCTTAATGGGGATGAAAATATTTGACCGAAGGTGATGAAGAGGTGATTGAATCGACCAATTATAGGATGCATTCGTTTTGCTTCCAATGCAATTATTTTGCACCAAATAAAATCACATACAATAATAAAAAAAAAATAAAAAAGGGTTCTCTGTTCTCTTGATCATTTTCATCATTAATCAGACAAGGCTAGAATTTATGAGTGCCACACTGCTACAAACGATACTTAATAGATAACAAAAGTTGAAGTCCAGAGACAAAAATTCCTTAAAGTAGAAAATCAAATAACAAATAGCTAAAGCAGCATTGTAAAAAAAGGATTTCACTCAAGTTTCACCTCCTCTCTCTTTGGGGGATCCAGTTGCAAATAAGTGTATGGTTCTGTTGGTTCCTCTCTGCAAAAATACAGATTGCATAAAAATCGATTCTTCTGTCAATTGAATTTCAAGCATCAAGAAGATGAATAATGATACTACTTCAGTATTTACCCGGGTTTCGATCGCATGCACCGCCAAAAGAGCTTAAAAGGGCCCGGAACAGTCTTAAATGGGTTCCCCTCAAAACAAGCCTACAAAATTGCGAACCAATCAGAATCAGGATATCATTAATTGAATCAATCAACAAGCCACAAGAATCTCCATTGCATTTTGAGAAATAGGGTATAATAGAGGAAAAAGGAAGGTAATAGCCCACTAATAGGCATACTTGGATAACATCCTCAGCTCGATCGTTACATCTGTGAGCTTTAGGTTGACGATGTTCTCCCTCCGGCGTTCCCCATGGGCTCTCTCTCCTCGGCACTGGTCTTGTCTCGCTCATCTCTTCTCTATATTTCTGTCTCTCGAATACTGAAGGAGTCCAGCACTGCAGGCAGCAACTACCCCTCTGGTTATAATTTTATTTGTAAAATTACATATTCGTTCCTGAGAATTGACCACAATACTTGGTTAGGAAAAGTTGGGTGCGCTTGTTTAATATTTCTATCCATATTTCTAATCTTATTCCTAAAAAATTTATTTGTTTAATTATTTAAGAAATATTAGTATTTTTTTTAATTACTTTTAGACCTTTTAAGTTTATTAATTTCATAAATACCATCAAAAAAAATTTAAAAATTAACAAAAACACTCTCATTCACCAATTGTTGTCAGATTCTGGCAACCACCATTGGTGGTGGCCAAAATCTATCACAACAGCCTACAAACGACAAAAACTGGCCAGTAATTCACCGATCTGGCCTTTCCGATGAGATCTACAATGGATCTAGCCAGAAAAGACTAGATGACCAAATAAATTGTCGTCGTTGACAGTCAACGATGGCTAAATCTGGGCCATCGTTGACTGACAACGACGGCTATATCTTTAGCCATCGCTGACGGCCAGATCTGGACTTTTGCGACCGTCGACGGCCAGATCTAGCCGTAGATCTAACTTTTTTCAACCAGATCTACCATAGATCTGGCCGAAAAAGGTCATATCCACGCCCTACTCGCCAGATCCGACCGGTCTGCGTCGTAATGCTATTTTCTGGCCAGATTTCGATGGTGGTGGTCGGAATCTGGCACTATGGATGGGTGAAGGTGTTTTTGTCATTTTATAAAATGTTTATATATTGGAGTGTTTAGTTAAATTAGCAAACCTATGAGGTTTTTTTTGTTAATTTTTAAATTTCACTACGTAATACTTACCCTATTTAACTACCCAGTATTATTCACAAAATACTATCCAAAATAACAAAACAAACGGACCCAAAACAAGTATAGGTAATATTGTCTATTAAAAAATAACTTGATATTTTTTCTCGAAATTATATGATAAAAATTTTAAAATTAAGAAAATAATAAAGAAAGGGTAAAAACAAAACCCTTTCAATGGCCTAGCAGCAACCTTGTTTCAGTTTTATTATTATAAAAAAAATCCTAAAAAATGACACAAAAATCCCAAATCAACAACAACGACTCAATAAAACTATTAAAGAATCTAAAATTAATTGGATGGGGATTCAAAAATGGTGGTCCTGGTGGAGATGAGGGAGTTCAATGGGGCAGACGGGTTCGTGGATGGAGAGGCTTATGTGGGTGGGGCTACCACTAGCAGGAGGGAGTAAGGGTGGCAAGTGGGGATGGGATGGGATGCTTGTGTGGTGTGGGTGTTGTCGGCGATAGGCGGTGGATGGGGAGGCTTATGTGGGTGGGGCTGCTAGCGGAGGGAGTGAGGGTGGCAGGTCGAGATGAGATGCGAGGCTTGTGTGGTGTGGGTATTGTAGACGATAAGTGGAGATAGCGGTTAGTAGTTCAGTAAGGTTGGTGATTTTTTTGTATGGGTTTTCTTTTTCATGTTTTTTTACTTTGTTTAAATTGTGTTGGTATATAATTAGAAACGAGTTAAAAATGAGTTAAATGAGGTTATATATATATAAAAACAGAAGGGTATTATAGACTTATACAACACAAGCAGAGTTAGCACCTAAATTTGGGTGACGCCGTCAGCTAACATAGGGATGATACTTAACAGGGCTGTTCAAATTCGGATATCCGATCCGAATAGGTCTTTTCCCTTATCCGATCCGAATTTTCAGATCAGGCTATATCCTGATCTGAATTCGATTCGAATTATGTAGATATCCGGTTTTACGGATATCTGATTATTCGGATCAGATAATCGGATGTCCGAAATTGATCCGAATTTTAAAATTTTTTTATTAAAATCAAATAATTCTAGGAATAAAATTGAAATTATAATTCCCTTACATGATAAAAGTATCTAAAAAAATTAACATGAAATACAAAATATTTAACCTATGTTGTCTAAACATTGTCACAGCCTAAATGAATATGCTATCTTCATTGCCAATTCCTACTCGTCATCATCCTCCTGTACAAAACAAATAAACCATTTCAGTAAACAACTTTTAAGATTAACAACAAAATTAATTGCATAAGAAATTTTATAGCATAATATTTCACTGTTATTCAGGCATGTCGTTTTCCTACTCAAAACATTTTATCGAAAATAGAAGAAAAGAACTTCCCTGCTATATTACTTATGAAAAACTCAACTAATAAAAATGTGGAAATATTTCACATAAAAGGATACTTTAATAGCACTAAAAAAAAATAAAAGATAACGGAAATAAAGTACTGTTCATACTTGCAGGTTGTGCGAAGTTGAGTGATCATTCTATTGAAAAATGTTGGCTCCTCCATTAAATTCCTACTTCTCAATTATCCCGCTACCTGTATCAAATGCGGAAATGGGTATAAATTGTTAAGAAATGAGTAGCGATTCATACTTCTGAATTTTTTTTTTTGAAATTTCTGATTCAGCCAAACATGTGAAGTCCCATTGTTTGTTGGGACATTTTGTCAAACAGGTAATACACAACACGAAAAAGTTGATAAACTGAATTGATTGGAACGTTTAATCAAACACATGGCATGCCTTATATAAGTGTCTATAAAAAATAACCCACCAAAACAATTTGCTTTCTAAGTACTAAATGTAAACATTTAGCACAGACATAAAGTCTACAATTAAAATTCAGCCTATAAAATTCAGCAAATCTAAATTCTAAAGAAATTTACTTACGATCGATTTGGGGCTTCAATCGTTAGGGAGACTGAGATCTGAGAGAGTTGAGCGAGAGAGACTGAGATCTGAGTCTGAGTGACTGTGTGTCTGTGTTTGTGCCGCTGTGCGTGTTCGAGCGAGAGAGACCGAAATAGTTGAGCGAGAGAGACTGAGATCTGAGTCTGAGAGAGTTTGAGTGGCTGACTGACTGTGTGTCTGTGTTTGTGCGTGTTAGAGCGAGAGAGACCGAGAGAGTTGAGCGAGAGAGAGTGAGAGACTGAGATGAGATATGGTCTGAGAGAGTTTGAGTGACTGTGTGTCTGTGCGTGTTCGAGTGAGAGAGACTGAGAGTGAGAGAGTTGAGTTAATTGTGTTAGACTGTTAGGGTTATTTTAAAACTCAAAACGATGTAATTTAGTAAAATCCGGATCGGATACGGATATCCGATTTTTTAACAATCTCGATCCGGTATCCAATCTGAATATTCAGATTTTTTTAAATAACGATCCGTATCCTATCCGAATTTTCGGATATCCGATTTTTTCGGATCGGAGCCAAACGGATCAAGATCGGATATCGGATTTTTTTGCACAGCCCTAGATGATAGTGTAACTTAGGGGTGTTATCGAGCCGAGCCGAGCTTTCGGCTTAATGAGCTCAGCTCGTGAAGAAGGAAAAATAAACGAGCTGAGCCGAGTCATAAATAATATAACTCGGCTCGGCTCGATAATGGGTTTGACATATTTCGAACCGGCTCACGAGCCGAGTTCGAGCCGACTCGCGAGCCAACTCCAAAATAATTTTGTTTTTTTTTTTTAATTCAATTTTTTTTAAAAAAAATTGCTGGGCAACAACTGCGCATCTGATTAAAGTCCGATGAAACCCCAAACCTCAAACTATAGATTTTCAGAAGAGAACTTAAAGAAAAAGAACAAAAACACGCAGAGAAAGAAAATGCAAAGAAGTTATTTTGGTAAAGTGTTTTTCAAGTGTTAAAGTAACACATCTCAACAAATCATTTCAAAATATCTATACTTCATCACTACAGGAACATTACTTTGACAGATCACAAACAACATTAACTACAAACATCATCACTCATGACTATTATCACAATACTTCCCCTCAAACGAAGCCACTGCTGTAATAACTCTTCATATCACAATACAAACAAACAACCATCACAGATGATGAAGATCTAACGAAGAAACCCCCTGCTCACCGATTAAAGTCCGATGAAAATCCCACGAAGATGATGACGATCCGACGAAGAAGATTCAGATCTGACAAAGAAGATTCAGATCCGACGAAGATCTCGCGACGAAGATGACGAAGTTCCGACGACATTTTCCCGACGAAGATCCCGCGAAGCAGATTCAGATCTGACGAAGATCCTGCGACGAAGATGACGAAGTTCCGACGACGATTAGACGACAAAGATCCTGCGAAGCTGACGAAAATCTGACGAAACTTATTTGGCTGATGATGGAGAACAAAATCGTTACTTTGGGAGGAGTTTAATTCAAACTTTTACGGCAAGGGTTCTATTGGTGTTGGATTTTGACAATTTGGGGATTTTAATAACAGGGGTTATTTTGTTATTTTTTAAAACTTGTATTGCATTATTTTCAATTAAATCCTAATACTTCAGAAATTCTAAAAAAAAAAAAACCCGCTATTTCGAGCCAGGCTTGGCTCGCGAGCCTAATGAGCCGAGCCGTGCATGACTCGAACTCGGCTCAGTTTGTCTCACGAGCCGAGTCGAGTCGGCTCGTTATCAGACGAACCGAGCCGTTAACAAGCCGGACTCGAGCCGAGCCGAGCTGGCTCGCGAGCTGCTCGGTTCGTTAACCAGCCCTAGTGTAACTTAAGTATTCCTACAGACCAAAGGTTCTTAAGCCAAACCTTAAGCATGAGTAAATTATCCGCTCTTTACAAGGGAAAATTAGGACTTTCACCACTACGTCGTTTCGATTCACCTCCTATTCTACGGTTTATTCATTTATTTGGTTGATTTTATTGATCCCCATTTCTTCCTTCTATTAGGTTGATTGTATTTTATTATTTTATTATATTTTGTGAGTATAAGGGTCCGTTTGGGAGTTTCATGATAGCAGTTATGACGGTAAACCACGGTAGTGATTTTGAGGGTAAACGATCATAACGGTTTTTAGTAACAGTTTTTAAAACACCCAACCTAGAGTAATGTTACAGTTACCGAAAGGAGCACACCAAATTTGTGCACTAAATGACGTAGCGCAATCCTGGCCGTCGATTAATAGTAACTCATAATTAATCGACGGTTAGGATTGTGCCATGTCATTCGGTGGGTTTCCTTCGGTAACTGTATTATTTTCCCTCAACCTATACTTGAAAGTTTATTTTCCAACGGTTCTAACAGTTTTTTAAAATGATAAATTTACATATATACCCATAAAAATACCTCAATTTTAAGCAGTACTTGGGAATTTTGTTCTTTCAATTATAAGGTAAGAGTTCTTTATTTGTTTTCTACTTATTAGTATTTTATAACTTCAAATATGATAAAGTTTTCTTATCCTTCTTCGCCATTCTTTGGAGTATTTTGAGTAATTGAAAAATTGTAACTCCACTTCTCCAAGAAAGCATCTAGAAATGAGATTTTAATAATTTTTTTTTTTTTATGATTGCTTAAAATTTTCTTTATTTTCAATCTTAAAATATACCTAAATCCTTCTCTATTTTTTTTTTAAAAATAAATTAAGGTTAAAAATATCTAATTCTTTTTCCAAAAAAATAAAATAAAATAGAGTAATATTACACTTACAAATAAATTTTACAAAGACCTCCATACAAAGTGATGTAACAAAAAATGAATGGAATAGTGAATTTAATAAGTTTGATTTTTTGTTTCACTCTTCCATTCATTTTTTGTCACCTCACTTTATATAGAAATCTTTATAAGATTTATTTGTAAGTATAGTATTATTGAATAAAATATCCATTTTTACCCAAAATATATTTGATGTGATTAAAATAAAAATAATTTTACTTAAAAAATTGAAAATTGAAAAAGAAAATTTAATGTCATCAATCAATAAACATTGTATAGGATTAATTCACAAAATTTGAAGCCATATTTATTTATATATATGTGTATTAAAACATGACATGATCGACAAATGAAAAAGGTTGAGAAAATAAAAACCCAAAACCACCGTCGAAAGACAAGGATCTTGAAGTCGAAGTGAGCATATTTCTACAAACACCCCAAATCCAATCATAAATCCATCCTTCCATCCTTCCATCAACATTCAACCATCAATATGGGAGCTCTCCTCAACCTAGTTGACGCAATACTCTTTATTTTCTTCCTCTTAATCGCGGCGGCCGCGCCGTTGATCGACGCCCAGACTTGTCTGCCGCTGACCTTCTTCCCACAAATCCTCATCGATATCAAGCAATGGTACATCCGACAGTATGGAGATTATCTTGTCTCCGAGAAGCCCCATTTTTTCGTAGGCATTGTTACCCACGAACTTGTGTTTCAGTGGCCACTCGCCATTCTTAACATCTTTGCAATTCTTACTTCTAAGTCTTGGTTTAACACCACGTGTTTGATGTACGGCGCCTCTGTTGTCACTTCCATGGTAACTAAAATAAAATATTTTCTGTTCTCTTTATAATCCCAAATCAGCTCGCTGATTTTAATTATCTTGATGTGAATTGCAGGCGGCTGTATTGGCGGATCTGTTCGGATCGGGAAAGGCTTCTGATGAGCTGATAATGGTCTACTTTCCGTTCATGGGTCTGGGTGTTTTGGCCATTCTACGTGGGCTGCTGGGGAATCCTGCAAAAACGACGACATTGAATATAGGCAAGAGATCTGCTTTGGGGAGGAAGAAGAAGGCTTGAGATGGTTTTTAGTATTTAGAGAGTTTGCTATTTCATTTTTTGTGTGAACACCTGTTCTTTCTTTTTGCATTCGGGATTTATACAGAATTTTATTTTGAATGTGAGAAGGTTGGATTTGACCCAATGTTTTTATTGGATCCAGAACGGTTTAATTTGTGGAGGATATTACTGAAAGTTGAGTGTTAACCTGATTCTGAAATAAAATATAACCAAAATCCGTACTAATCCGTTAGAAAGATGATTGGGTTGATTTTCCAGTTGACAAGGAGGGTCTAGATACTCAATTCAGCATTATGATTACACAAGTAAGTTCTTATGCATTACCAAACAATGACGAATCCAGGCAGACATAAACTTTGAATGATAGCAAATCTGTCACACAGCATGTACTTCATGCTGTTGCATGTGTCACAGATTGCAGCCGTCACTGGCTACTTGTTCATAAACATGTAAATTAGCAGTGTATGTCTCAAGAAAAAAAATATCATTTACACTACAGAGAATTTGTATGACAACAAACTTTGTATAAAAGGAAATTAAAGAAGCGAAACAATTACAGCTGATAACTAACAGTAACTTTAAAGTCATTAATCTTAATTCTGCTTCTGTTTTAATAGAGTTCTGCAACAGACATTAACTCCAGGAAATCTTCAGGATGTTCATATGAACTCATGATCTTCATAAATAAGTTGTTATATGCATAACCGCTTGCTGATAACAGTATTCTCATCAAGAAGATAACGAGTGTATTCATCTTCATAAATAAGTGTCATATATATAAAGAATTTAGCATAATATCTGGACCGAGAGTGGAAACCTAAACAATATCGAAGTTGGAACTTGCTTATAAATCTTGAATTAGAACAGTGATTAAGATTTTTAATTCACTGATGCTCAACATTTCTATCTAGCCAGGAACAGCTGGCAAAAAAATTAAGATAAAAAGGTAAATATCAAGACATAATTGGAAAAAGAAAATGCTTAATTCATTAACTGGAAACACACATGCAAAATAAGATAAAGTGCTGCAACTGAAATTGAAAGTCATATATATAAGGTCAAAGGTTCAACACCTAGACACAGCACACAAATCTGTGTAGAACAGAAAGTAGAAGAAGAAACGGGATTCTTATACATTAGATACCTACATACTATTCTCCCTTATCAGATTGAGCGTTTTGAGGCAGATAGCAGTAGATATCACTATTTGGCAATTCAATACCATTTTATCACTGCCTGACCAGAAGCAACCGCCACATCTTTCAGATCCTTCAAGGCCTTTGAATTTTCTGATGAAGAACCTCTGATCAAAGGTTTAACAATTAGTTTCTGGAGGAATCTTGATTTCCTCAGTATGAATTTGAGAAGGTCAACTTCAATTTTCTTTGCTGTAAACCCCTGCATCTCAACCCGTTCAAGATTATCAAGTCTCCATCCTTTTTTTGTCCAAATTCCTTCAGGCAATCGATCACTATAGCGATTATACATAAAATCCTGATACTGCAATACAATCGTTTACTAAGCTAATTAAATGGAATTATATTCCACAAATTGATATTTGTCAGGAAATGAGTCAGGGAACTTACCTCTGTCAACTCCATCAAGCTGGACAAAATTGAGAGTGTTTTGAGGTGCGGTGAACTTCTGAGCAAGCACATTATGGCTGGCAGTTCATATCGTCCTAAGCATGTCTTCAATGTCAAATGCTCGATGTGCAATATGTGAGCCGGTGGTTTGCAGTACAATAAGTAGTCCTTGGAAAACTTCTGCAGAGAAAAATAAAAAACAAGAAGGTAACAGCTAACTTTGTTTTGGTTCTTTCTAAGATGAAATATATGTATATTTTTGTTACATGAAGAACAAAGATACCCTTGATTATACAATAAAAGAATGGACAAATTTAGCTTCTAAACTTTCCTCTATTGACCCAACCTTCAGATAGGCTTAGATAAATTGCTCCTAAAACACATATTTTAGTAACAAAAAAAAAAATATAAAATCTTGAGATAGGGCATGTTCAGCAGCACTAAATTCTGATTCCTATATGAGTATTCATCATCTAAAATATAATTTGAAACTTGAATTTTTTTTCTCTCTCAGAATTCAGTACGGTTATTTATAAGCTTAAACAAAAATCAACAAATTATCAATTAAAGAATCAATAATATTATACTTACAACAAAAATTTACAAAGATTTTTATATAAAATAAGGTGATAAAAAATGAATGGAAGAGTGAAACAAAAAGTCAAATTCATTATATTAACTCTTCCACTCTTCTATTTATTTTTTGTCACATTACTTTGTATAAAGATCTTTATAAGATTTTCTTTTAAGTGTAACATTACACTTTTCTACACCGATAATCATCTTTAAAATCCTATTTTGGAACTATATCATGTGCGACAAAATTTTGCTGACTTGAACTACCATATCTACCGATTATACGATTCTTATCTTACTAGATTAGAATAACAGTTGTTTTACATGGATAACGAACTTAACATAAGTGGTTTTGTCATCATCTGATCTACCATAAAAGTGTATATGAACTTAACTAAAGTAGTTATGCATCATTTGATCAATTGTTAAAAGAGTATAAAACAAAATAACGAACTTAACCATTGCTTACATCATTTCATCAATCATAAGATCTAGGGTCCGTTTGGTGCATTATTTGAAATAGTATTCTATTCTGAATAGGATATGATAGTATACGATATGATTAAATCTTATAGGACAGGATAGGGTCGTAAGGTTATTGTGTACGACTTTCCTCTCCAATACTCCTCTTGGACTCGCTTTCTACACCGATAATCATATTTAAAACCCTATTTTGGAACTATATCATGTGCGACAAAATTTTGTTGACCTGAGCTATTATATCTAATGATTATAAGATTCCTATTGTACTAAATTAGAATAACTGTTGTTTTACATGGATAACGAGCTTAACATAAGTGGTTTTGTCATCATTTGATCTACCATAAAAGTGTATAGAACAAAATAATGAACTTAACTCAAGTAGTTATGCATCATTTGATCTATTATTAAAAGAGTATAAAACAAAATAATGAACTTAACTGTTGCTTACGTCATTTCATCGATCAGAAGATCTAGGGTCCATTTGGTACATTATTTGAAATAGTATAGGATTAAATCAATAAGATAGGATTATGAGAATATGCTTGGTACATTTATTGAAAACATTTTCTAAAAATATTTAGATTAATTTTAACCCCCTACATTTATTAATTTAACTAAACACCACCCCAATAAAAGTTTATAAATTAACAAAAACACCCCCCACCCACCCAACTGATTGCTGGTAGCCGGCCACCACAATCGGACAGTGGCTGACAGTCGTCAGAATGACACACGACCAACTAGATTTGGCCGGTCGTGCACTATTCTGGCGTCAACACCAGTTGGCACTGGCAATGGTTGCTGGCGAGCGACAATGGTTTGGGTAGGTGGGGGTGTTTTTATTAATTTATAAACTTTTATTGTGAAAGGTAATTGTATGTTTTGAATTGGATTTTGAATCAAATTCCGCAAATAGAAAAACAAACACGTTTTTACTATTTACAATAGGATAGGATAAGATTTGAAAAGTGTACCAAACAAGGTATATTGTCTGCATATGTTACATGATAATAAACTTAATTTCTGCTCATGTCTAATCATTAAATACTTATGATACATGAATAATGATTTTAAAGGTTGATCAATAGATCAATGCATGTATTTGTGAAAACAAAATGTGAATGCCTATACTAGACTTTTTAGTTTGAGGAAAAAATGTTGTTTATCATTAGGTATTTAGAGATTTCTAATTCTGAAATCAAATGTTGGATGAAGTTTTCCAAGATCTTCCATTAAAAGAGGAAAAAAGAAAGATTAAATAAAGTGTGTCTCAATTTGTGAATCTATTTTTTCAAGTTTTGGAATTCTATGTCAAGAAATATTTATACTCACCTACAATGTATGTAAGCAAAATCACACCAAGAAAATAAATATATCTAATTAAAGAAAGTAATAGGAAAATCTTCAAGGATTCTGTGATCAAAATTCAAGTCGAAAAGAAATGATTCTTTGCAATAGAAATATTAATGAATATAGTGAAATGGAAAACATAAACAAATATATCTAAGCCGTATATAGAGGCAAGGGAATATTTATATGATTTGGAAGAAAATTTACCTTGAGAGCAGAAGTGCATACTTTAAGGATCCTGGCGTCAGCAAAACCAGAAAAAAGTGCCACTATATCCTCAGCCTCATAAGGATAAAAAAAATCCAAACGATAATCCAAAACCACTTCCTGTATTTCATCTAATTTGCTCAGATTCAACAGCACCATTCTCCCTGCATACTCAAAATATTGAAGTTTTGGAAGGCAAAGCTCCACCCCAAGAGTAACTGGTACACAATGCCTGATTATCAACCTTTTAAGCCTCAATAACACGAAACTCATATCAATCTTAATCACTCGATAACACTCCACTAAGCACAAACTCTCCAACAGAGGACAAGCGGCCAGTAGAGGTGCTATCTCCTCCCAATGAAGCCTCACCCTTGTTAGCGTCAAGCTACTTAGCCCAATAAAGTTCTGAAAGTTGAAAGAACCCAAACCGCACGAGTTTAGGTTCAAAACCCTAATAGACCTGCCATTTTCATAGAAAAAATTGGGCAAGACATATTGTGGAGCATTGAGCAACAGTGGCTGGGGATCTATGGGGTCTCCATCTGAAAAGTCTAGACTTAACTCCTTCACATATTTTGCCAAGGCAACATTGATCCACTTATCTACATTTTCTTGGTATTGGGTGGAATAAAACATGCGGAAACTGAATTTGGATAACGCCGGTGAGGTTAGACCATTAACGGCCTTATTGAGAAAATCTACAAATCGCAGCTTCCCAAATCTTTTCAACTCCATGGAACGGACTCTTTTTCCAACATTGAACGAATATTGCCTGGCACCTGGAAACGTGAAGTCTGCTTCAAACAGTTCGAAGTTAGGGCAATGCAACCAAAGAGCCCTTTTATGCCATTCTTTTCTTAACAAACAAAGGCGAAACGCATCAATAAAGGGAAGGAAGGAGATGATCAAGATGACAAGTTCGTCTGGGAGACTTGAGAAACCATCATTCTCAATAATTGCCATGGTTTAGGGATTGGTTTCACTGTGAAAACGAGAGAGTTTGAAAGAGACAAGACAGAAATGGAAGGCTTTATGTAAAGAGGGTGGTAGGTTCATGGCCTTTTGTACTGAGTGAACTGTGAATGACTCCAAACACTTATCTAGACCTAAAGTGGCACGAATTTTCCATGATACTAAGTGGGGTCAATACACAATCGCATAAAAGAGATGCAATTCGAAATGAGGGTATATATTTGGGTCAGAATTTGGCCTATGATGATTGCTCTGGCCTCTTCTCATGGAAGTTTCATAAATGTTTCAGGCCGATTCTGTTGTAAACAAGTAAGAGAATTAAGACGAAGTAGAGTTGGCTGCCTTTGTTAGCGTTAAGTAAAAGAAGCCTTTTTTGGATTCCCTCTGAAACTATTCCAATCTATCTTCTCGGCGCGTGAATTTCACCCTCATATATATTAGAAATCTTCTGAAGCCTCTATCCTTCACTAAACCACAATATTTTAAACCTGTTTCAGACAAAACCTTGAGCCGAGATGGGGAATGTATTTCAAAACCAGCTGATTCCCTGTACGTATAAACAGCCTCATTTTACTTTTGAAAGTTAGTGCTTTCAGGTTTATCTCATTTTTATCATTTTTCCTCTCAAACCAAAGAATTAGAAAACCAGTGATACTCGTGGTCACTAATTAAATTATTTAATCTTTTAAGAATGTGGTTTCGTAATTTGAATTGACCCGTTAAATAATTAATGACCTTCTATTTTATGCTAGGGACAAATATGCACGCATTTCTTTGAAGACCTGGACATTAATTTACTGATACGAATACTGTATACTGTATATTTCGCTGATGTATATTGTGGATGAGATTGGCAACACTGATTTCTGTTAGACTTAAAAAGGAAATTTTATTATGATTTTAATTACATTCTTAAAACTTTTAATTAATAATTAGTGCTAGTTTTCATATCGTAGTGCTTCCGCACAAATTAACCATTGCAAGTATATTTGGAAGGGACAGTGTCAGCCTTATCATGATTGGTGGCTCATGACTAGGTACTTAGGACTAGTCATTAACAATTGCTAATTAGGTCATTACCAATTAATTTTAATCTTCTTTTAGTACGTTTAGAGGACGGATATAGAATTTGAATATTGTATTAATCAAAATCAGAATTAACTTGTAGAAAACAGTGGCACAGTCGAGAATACATAGAAGCGTCTCTTCAAAATAAAGAAGAAGATGGAAAGAGCAGAGTAACTGAAGAAAACTGAGAAAAATAAAAAAATTCAATCTGACATGTACATAGTGCTAAAACAATAGGTAGTGAAGAGCCAACAGTTTCATAAATTAAGGTGAGAGCTCATGACATTTGTGCAATGTAAACTGCACCAGCAACAAGATGAAATACAAGGAAACATTGCATTTGTCATTAACATTGTACATGTGTAAGGGAAACAACTACACAATGAGGATGAAATTGGCACCACCACCAGGATGAGACATGCCATATATGTAAATGCTAAAATATAGTAGAAGAGTAACTGAAGTAATTAATTGGTTTATAATTACAGCGGTTAACTACTATAATTAGAAGTCCGGCGAGAAAATTATATATTAAATAATCTTTTTCGTGACTAGATGATCCATATTTTACTTATCAACGGCAAAGCAAGCCCGGCCCATGTTTCAGAATCATATATAGACGATCCTTTCGTTCTTGGTCCAATTTAAACTTCAACCTTTTCAAATAGACTTTAATTAGCGAATCAACAAAGTCAATAATAATATAATATCACACCATCTGTATTCTTCTACATTTGCAGTTGCAGCTGACCAGCGAGACATATTCTCACCTAAGAATTGTGGGTACTTTTTTATGTGTTTTTGTTAGGAGTGTTGGCGTTTAGTTGAACGGATTTTATTTTTTTCCTCTCCAGTTCATCAATATTTCTTCTGTGTTGTGTCATGTCTTCGAGTGTACTTATTTGCAATATTTTTTTGTTCTTATTTAGATTTTTAAAGTTTGATTTAGAGTAAACGCATTTTTTTCCACCCAAAAAGTTTTAAAATACCAATTTACTATCCAAAGTTTATATTCTGACCAATCGCTAGTTGATTTTAACATCGTTACAACCTCATACCATCACAAGTCTCTTCTTTAATTATAACTAATCAAAACCCCTCAAACCTTGCTCTCGTCGATCTCATTAGTCATCGGAAATCGAGAGACTTGTGGAATACGCAGTTGCCTTTTCCAAGTTAAATTTTAACCAGTCCCGATCATAAAAATTCAACCTGCTATCACCAAAAGACTAATCGACATCTCTTCTTCAAAAGCTTCAATAGCTTGAACCGAGTTTACCATCCGTTCACCACTGAATCGGAAAACATATTCTGGATAGTAAACAAAACATAAACTTTGGATAATAAATTGGTATTTTGAAACTTTTTTGGTAGAAAAATGTCATTCCAGCAAATCTTGGGTGGGAAAAAGTCGTTTACTCTAAGATTTATGAAGAAACCAACGGAGAGGAGCGGAGTCTGTAGTAATCATAGGCAAGACAGTTATAAATCCATTATGATCTATATAAAAGTCTCGGCAGAATAAGAAAAAAATAAACAGTACAGAGACAAATCATTAAAAGAAAATAAAAATCTTAATTAGCTGGCACAGGCTTGATGTTTATATATAATTGAGGGCACATTTCAGAAATTAATAATCTTCGTACCCTTTCCAGTACGGCAATCGTCAAATCCACTAGCATGATATTGTTGTACAGTAGCTTATGAGCTAGCTCACCAAGATAACTCTTCAGTCATCCATTTTTTTATTTGATTTTCATCTGCTTTGGACGTTGGATATAATGCTTAGAACAGCGCTATCGTAAACAGTCCATCACAAATTACCTCGGTATAAGATATAGAATTGTATAGTAAAGTTTTCTATTGGATTTCTTAGTCAGTTTTGTTATTTAAGATCGATCAATCAGATTGGAGTTGGTCAGTGAGCAGCGGAGATGAATCCGCCGGCCAGTTGGCCTCAGTGACCACATTATCCAATTAACATTATAGGACAAAGAAACCTTTGAAAAAGACAAAATTAGCACAAAAAATAATTAAACACAAAAAGAAAAGACTAGCAGTCTCTGTCTATTTCAACAGCTCTTGAAATGGAAAAAGAAAAGGAAGCAAACGTCTGTTAGCAGGTGAGAGCTTTTCCACCTACTAGTGCTTCGAAAACACACATACAACAAGAGAAGAAGGAAAAAACAAGATAACTAAGCAACTAAACAAAATTATCCCAAAACCCCTAACAACAAAAACCAATTATAAGAAGGTGAGGGAGATCCAACCCTTTTTTTAACAAGGTCTTAATGTTCTTTTTGTTTTTAATCTTGTTTTGAGGAAGTCAATACCCGAACCTCTAATCCTTTGTTTGCTTGCAATGTGTTCTTAAACAAACTTCAAATCACCAAAAAAGGATCATGTAAGGTGCGCTCTTGACTTCTCTCCATATTTTTCAAGCCGAAATTTCCCACCACCTATTTGTTCTTCTTCATATATTTTTCTCCTTTTTTCCTTCTTCTTTTGATAACTGCAACGGTAACAAATAAGTTATCAGTATGCCAAGAACATTAAACAGTATTCTTAATGAAATCACGTTGATGGAATCGGAAAATAAAGAAGTTACCGCTTTGAGGTTCATGCATTCTCGCATGACAAAGAAGCCTTTATTCTCTCAACCGTGCATGCAATCAAATTGTTTACAGTAGCAACAGATCCAAGGGACAGTTTTGCTGTTGGAACAGAATCAACTAAAATCTGAAATGCAACAGTTAGTAGAGATCCACCAGATGCAGTTTCACCAATGCCTCCTCCATGAACTGTAGTTCCATCAGGAAGAATCGCAAATCCGGAAGGTAAAAGGGCAACATAATCAGGGTCTCCCCCATTTAGTACTACATTCATTGCAACAATATCAACAGGCGCATAAATAACGAAAGATGCTGTCTGATCAGTGCAACTCTCTTGTAAAATCAGCATGTTGCTCTGGCTTGAATTTGCGCTCTACAACAACATTTCTTAAGAATTATTAGTAAATTTACCAACACTTAACTACATTCACTCCTTATTAAAGGAGAAAGAACTGAATTAAAAAATAATAATAATAATAATGCACCTCATTTTTCACTTACATTCACTCGCAGTAAAGACACGCAATTGCCTGTATCCCGACCATTTGCAATATGTGCCATCTCTTGGACGACTCCACCATTTGAAAGAATATCCCACTGCAATTATGAAAACTAATTTAGATAAAAAAAATCTAGAATATAATATGCTGATCATTTTTCAAACCATCACACATTTTTAACTTTACAGTTTTCTATTTTGGGTAAATGCAATAATTGCATCTCCCGCGACTTGAGTACAAGACTCCTGTATATGACTAACTCCAATTACTAAGCTATTAAATATTCCAATATAATCACACTTTACAATTCAAATCCAGTATTTAAAAAAAAAAAAAAAAAATGTTATATGCATTGACTTATGGTCTTTTAAATCATGGTTTAGCTTTGATCATAATAAAACATACCCAACCATCTACATGCAATGCAAACTTATGTTGAACCCAGATAACAAATATAAAATATATGCTACCAATTATTAGTTAATAATAGAGTTTCTATTTATAGGTCATAGTATCAAATAGAGGGATAAAATAAAATAAATTATTAATCAGCTGTGCATACAACTAACGAAAACCTCTCAAAATTAGCAAAAGTAAATTTCAAGAAAAAACAAAAAATCAATTCACCTTAGTTATTTTAGTAGTAATTGTAATTAGTATTCATTCTCTGTTAAAATTTTCGGATATCTAAGTCTATAAGGTTTTTAAATACTTAATATACCTCATTTCGAGTGTTCTCATCACGAAGGAAATCGAAAACTCTTTTTGGTGGAACGGGAAGCCAGAAAGAAGTTGCAGCACTAAGCACAATACCAGGGGGTCTGCCTGGATCATCTACACTCTTTCTGGTCATAACCCTTACATCATCAGCTCCAGTTCCTGATAATGTCGTCCAAGTATGAGCTGTGGAGGCACTCACTCCAGCACAGAAACTAATCACCATTCTTTCAGCCAGCTTCAGCATACTCTTTCGTCCATCTTGATTCGTAATCACTAGTTAAAGTTTAATAAATTTCAGTAATTGTCTTTCATTATGTCAAAATTTCTAAACAAACTCCTCATGGTCAAAAGATAGATATAAAGAAGATATGTTGCATTACCTCCAACTTCACCCGTAGGAATATTTGTTGCCAGGACACTTGCAAGGCGTTCACACTGTCGATCAAGGGTAGCAACCCAACGTTTTGCGCCAAATGCGTTACCAGAGCTGACTAGCTGCTTGTACAGATTATGTACACCTCTATCATCAACCTCAACATGCTCAACCCATGTCACCTAATACACAATATGAAATTAGAAAGTAGAAATTAAGTAATGACTACTTATCATTTTAAATTATAGTTAGTTTCAACTAATCAACTTAAAAGGATTTACCTTGGAGTATCCATTAGGCATTTCCTGAATCAAACATCCAGATGGCCTTCTTCGGCATCTAACTGCTGGGCTAGGGCGCAAATTGTCCAAGGAAACATCAACTACTGCCCAGGTCCCTTCTCCATGTTGTTTGCAGTACCTTACATAATAACTCTCACGAGTTGGAACAAGTGGTGAAGGAACTTGAAACTCTGATGTCATCTGGAAAATCGCACAATATTCAACAATTAATAATAAGAATCATGCATATTTATTCAGAAAGAAAGATATTAAAGCCTATATACAGAATTGCATTCTAAATTATCTTTTATGATTTAGTTTCCTTTTGCCTTTGAGCTCCATCTTTAAATAAAGCATTTAGGATTTGCTACTAGTTAATTCAAGACATCTCTTGATTTTCATAAGAATTAAAATAAACTAAAAGCATGGATATCAAGAAGATTTTGTTAAAATAATATCAAGAAACCAAAGAAATTAGTACGTGCGAAAAGGGAATTGAAATCCAGTATTATACCACTTGCAAGGCTCCATTGTAGTTCCCTGCTACACCTGTTGATAGTACTTCCAGAGTCATAGCTCTGGAGACAATGCCAGAGAATACAGTCGACCACTGATTCTAAAATTTACAGGAAAAAAAAAAAAAAATCTATCACAAGTTAGTTCCCATGATACTAGACAGTAAAAAATTATAGAAACCCCAAAATTGGTATCATGGAAGAAATTAAGCCTACCACATCCATCAGAATTTCAACAAGACTAATGTGGTTCATGATAACAACCGCAGTTTCTCGAGATGCCTCACATTTGAATCCAGTTGGTTTAGGACCAATTCCCCGAGGAAATGTCCTTATATATTCATCTTCGTTTAGCACAGTTGTGGTTCCATCAATGCTACTCATCCATAGGGGTTCACCCATCTGAGCCATTCTGATTAGTTCCTCCATTGCTGCAACTGCCAGCTCAATTATCATCGGCTTATCTGCCTCAGTTGGGGTGCTAATGGACCTAAGGAGGTCTGCGGCCCCATACATCTCTCCTCCAATGCCTGGTTGCCCACCAAAATTTCCTACACCAAGGTCAAGTGGACGAGAGGGTACCGGAGAAGAAAGAAGTGGATAGTTCACCACAGGCTTGCCAACATACTTGGCCGCAATCGCTGAGATGCGATCAATCTGAATATGAATTGACAAAATATAAAAAAATCGCCGTTCAAGAAAATTGTGAGGACAAAAGACATTAGCAATCACCAGGCTTCTACTTCTAATACCTCTTCTCTAAGTCTAGCATTTTCAAGTCTTAGATGATGTTCATCAAAAGACATTTCTCCTATAGCGGTAGGACCACCACAGTTGGGACATGAGGCATTGCTAAGAGCTTCTCTGTACCTCATGTTGTCAGCCCTAAGCTTTTCGTTCTCAGTACGAAGCTGTGTGTTTTCGTGGCGCTCATGCTGGGTCTGTTCAACAATATATACAAAATAAATTAGTCACGGAAACAAACTAAGGAGAGTTGAGTCGTTGACTAACAATGATATGAACACCAAAATTTTTCATTAGAGAAGACAAAGCATATTGTAACGGCCCTTTTCATGTAAAACAAAGATCAGAAAATAAATCCATTAAAATAATGAATCAAGTAATTATATTTGTAAGAACATGCCAAAGTTATAAAAAAGCGTTATATACCTTCATTTGAGTGCGCTTGTTTTGGAACCAAAATTTGACTTGCAAAGGTTCTAGCCCTAGTTCACGACTCAGTTCCTTCCTTTGTTTGTCATCTGGGTGCGGACACTCTTTGAAGAAACTAATAGAAAAAACACAAAAAAAATTCTTTTGTCAAAAAAAAATATATATATTATAAATAATCAAAATTGAACAAAGAAACCACTGAACATTGAGCTTACGCTTCCATTTCTTGGATCTGATGCTGAGTATGACGGTGGTATCTCTTCTTCTTTGGACGTGGTTCTTGATCATCACCGGAGGCACCTTCTTGATTTTCGCTACCAGATTTAGTACTTTCAAATTCGTCATCTCTTAAACGAGCCGCAATATCGCTTTCTGATGTGTTTTGGGTCATGTCTAAAGGGTGAAGCTGACCTTCCATCATGTTTGGCTGGAACATTTCTACAGATCTTTAAGATTCCGAAGCTTATGGTTTTTCAATCTAACAACACAATGGAAAATTCCACTGAAAAAAAAAAAATGCAAACGCATGTCGCAGCACATAAATATGTAGGAGAGAGAGTGAATATAAGAGAAGAAGGTTGCCAGGATTAAAATGGTAGGCAAGAAGACAGATAAATTACCCTATCTGACATTAGTTTATTAAAAAAATAAACGATCGACTTGGTTAAGTCAAGAATAAGACTTAAGAGCATGTTAAGATTCTATTTGTTTAAATAAAAAACGAAGGTCCCAAATTAACGTTTCTATCCGTGTGTGCAGAGCAAAAGACTTTACGCGGTTTCGCAAATTTCGAGATGGATTTTGCTTGAAATGGCAAATTAGTTCCACTAAGAGCAGATCACCAATATAATAAATTTTTTTTAAAAGTAGAAGATGAACAAAAGATCCGTAGTTAATTTGAATAGTGAGAAGAAATGATAAAACGAATCCAAACTCAAAAATCTTGTAACCCATGGCATTCACTGAAAATGAAGAAAGCAAGCAGAAAAATCGAGGAATTAAACATGAGAAAGACTAGAAGAAGAAGAAAAAACTCATCCAAACCATAGATTCAAAGAGCAAAGGAAAGAAAGCTCAAGTCCTGACCTGACCGAGGGAAAGTCCTGATGATGATTCAAGTCCACCAACAACATTACCGTTCCTACCGATCATTGACGGCACGTTTCTTGCCGGGATCATAACTCCGGTTGGCATATTTTCAGACCCAGAAACCCTATATTGTATATGGCTTCCCCACTCTTGTTTCCACTGTATCTAGTGATGTTTGGTTTGGGGGTTTAATATAGTAATTAGGGAAAATAAGTATTGTTAGATTCCTTGCAGATGTCTGTGCAAACCAATTAGGTTATTACATGGAAAAAAACAAAGAGAGCTGACTTATAATTTCTCTTAGCCGTTGAAAAGAGTCTCTCTTTTTCTCACTCTAGTTGCTTGAACCTATCTGATTCTTACGTGCCAATGCACGAGAAACAGAATATTAGTAGAAAGATTGAGTTGACAAATTTAAGACGCCCCTTCACAGACAAAAATCAGGTTTAAACCCAAATAACGCACAACGAAGATCACGGAAGATCCAACTATGCCTTCTCTGTCTATCTCAAAACCACCTTATTTTCATTCCTTTTCTTTCTTTGGCTTTATCTGCATCAAGAAAATAAAAACGTAAAAGAGAGAGAGAGAGAGAGAGAGGATCAGAACAAAATGAGAACACTTTATCTCATATAGATATGAATTTGCAAAACCACTGATCCTAAAAAATGCTAAAATTAAAGAAGAGCGAAAGAGTATCCAAAAACTTGCTTACACAAAGATTTTGCCCTAAACCGAACAACCCCCTAAAAAGCCCTAAAAATGCCCCAAAAATGATAAGGGTTTA
>NW_022195234.1:10000-73932 GCF_008641045.1 Pistacia vera | reverse complement strand
TAATTGGAGTTCTTCACATGTCAAAATCAGCCTCATTGCTCTCTTTTCCATATTTCTTGTTGAGCATCTGTATTGCTTTACAAAGTTGTTTCTCCTTGGAGAAAGCTATTGCTTTCAATCTTATTTTCGGTTTTTCAATTTTTAATTTTTTGAAAATTCTGTGTTGAGAATATTGGTGTTTTTCTTATCTCTTTTTGCTCTCTCCTTTGTGTTTTTTTTTCTTTTAAATAGTCCATAACTATGTGCACAATAAATGGGCCTGACAGTGGTAAGGATGTTATGAAATCCATGAAAATGTGCTCCAGTAAATGAATGGATATAGTGGTTTGTACATTATATGTAACTCCTGTTGCAGATGCCTAATCTCACCTCATTTTTCTTGGTTTTTAATTACAGGCAAATACACATGTAAACATCCACCAAGATCTAAAGGATGTCAAGCTCTGGCAGGTATTCATTATTGTTGTCTTGTGTGTGCCTCTGTATTTGTTCTTGATTATTCATACTGAATGTTCGTCATGTGTATATATATATATATTTTCTTTTTTTAATTTTCCCATTTAGGTTCATACACTTTTAAAAGGATTGGAGAAAATAGCTGCCAGTGCGGACATCCCAATGTTGGTGTGTGGAGATTTTAATTCCACTCCTGGAAGGTCTGTCTATTATTCTGATGTTGTAACTCATATAGGAGATTCATTTTATCTCATATCACTATGTATATGTGGCTTAACTGTAGATGCTTTTCGAACTTTCTTGCAGTGCTCCCCATGCACTTCTGGCAATGGGAAAGGTTGATCCAATTCATCCAGACCTGGGAATAGATCCTCTTACTATCTTGCGTCCTCACACGAAGTTGAATCATCAACTACCTTTGGTAATTTATCTGTATGATATTGACATGAATTAAACAACTTTAAGAGATTGATTGATTTACCTTTTTGTTTTTTCTTTGGGTTTACGGAGGAAAGTATAAGAAAAAGGCAAATGATGATTAGAAGTTTGTCGATTCTACCTGTCGTGACATTCTAAGTGTTTCAGGTCAGTGCATATTCATCCTTCGCAAGAATGGGTGTTGGTCTTGGTATGGATCAGCAGAGGAGAAGAATGGACCCTTCAACCAATGAACCCTTATTTACGCATTGCACAAGAGATTTTATCGGCACTCTAGATTACATATTTTACACTGGTGAACTTTCATAACCGTTTTGCTTTCATTTGCTTTACTTTTCTCTCCCTATTCTTCTGAGTTCTCTCTCAACGCATGATGTAAATTCTTAATTATAAACTTTCACTTTCAGCGGACTCTTTAACGGTGGAGTCCTTGTTGGAGCTCTTAGATGAGGATAGCTTGAGGAAAGACACGGCGCTTCCTTCTCCAGAGTGGTCCTCCGATCATATAGCACTTTTAGCTGAATTCCGCTGCAAACCTAGACCTAGACGTTGACACTCCAGGGTGCGAGAATTAAATTCTTTTTTGCTTTAAATTTTACCATAATAGTATCTCTCTCATAATCACACGTGCTGCGACGGACTGTTAGATGTGGTTCCTTAACGCCGATATGTTATTTGTGATCCAGGTTTTGGAGATGCACAAAGATAATATGGACAGAGAAGCTGATGATGGATAGAGAGATAAGTAATTTGTAAGAATTGTAGATCTTGCACGTGCGCTGTGTTCTTTCTCAGTTTATCATCCCCCCCTGCAATGATCTGCGTTGTATTATGCCACCTTTTGTCTCATAGAAAATGATTTTATCGAGTTTTTCATTCAATCTCATTGCGTCGCCTGCCTACCGCCTTTCTTTTTTTTCAGTTGCCGATAGAAAAGGGTCTAATTTAGTCACCATCTATGTACTTTTAATTTGCCTGCAAAGGAAAAGTGGTTAGTGGCATGCTATTGTATGCCCTCCCATTGATCTAGGGTTCCATGTTCCCTTGGATTTTGGTGCAATGCATTTCCTTGTGGTTGCTAAATCGAATAAGAATTTTCATCTTTTTTTTTTTTTTTTATTGATAATTTACTTTTTTCACTTCTGTTTGCAGCCCATGTGCCAAATCAACAACATTCAACTATTCAAGTTCTTGAAAATTATCAAAATTGGCAGCTAGGTTTGCAAAGCGAAGTCTTGATATTTTAATATTATTATGAAAATAATAAGAATAATATTTCAAATACAAAGTCTTTTTACAAAAAAATAAGATAAAAATGTGTATGAAGTGATGCGGTAAACAATAAATAGATGAATAAATAGAAAAAATCAATTCATTAATTAAGAATGATAATGCATCCGTCATCTAAAGAATAATGTTAGATCATTTTCTATATATATTTTGTAAGAAAATTTTGTATGTATAATATTATATAAAATATACACAATGATGTAAATTAAATTAGAAATTAATAGCACTTGAAATTAAAAAAATTGTTGTTCAAATCACTCCATGAGCATGATAAAAGGAGATGCCTTCAAGTGTTTCATTTATCAGTCATATAAATAATTTAAGATCACAAGCCTAACTTAACGTTGAATAAATGAACCACCCTTGGGTGGTCGGGTAGGACGATAAAGATTTTTGAGTGTATTACTTAATAGGTCTTGAGTTTAATTTTCTTCGGTTGTTAATGTGAGTGAACACTAGAGGATTTATCCGATTGTTAACCTTAGAGTCTCGAGGGATTAATCGAGGTACGCATAAGCTAGTTTGGACACCCCCGATTACCAAAAAAAAAAAAAAAAAAAAGGAAAGAAAGAAAAAACGTTGAATAAATGATTTAACTCCATTTTGTTTTGAAGATAGTTTCCACTTAACTGTAAAGGTCTCCGTAAAAATATATTATTAGGCTCACGGAAACAAATTTAATTTTTTTAGTTTTGATGATCTTAATCAATTGATGGAGTAAATTCAAGAAGTGCTAACTATTTATGTATTTTTAGTTTACCTAAAGTTTACAAAGTCAGTCAATGACTTTCATATTTTTGGTTATGACAATTTTAATTAATTAAAATATTGGAATTTAACAATAATTGAAGTTTAAATAATTTTTTTTTAACATAGTAATAAATATTTGAAATTTTAATAACTTTATTAAATACAATTACAATTATCCTTAATGAAATTTGATGAAAGTAATGATTGTTCACAACTATAAATCTCTGTTTTAAAACCCGGACCAGACTGGTCCGATTGGGACTCGACAGCTTCTCCGGTCCGGTTCAAGCTTTAGGGGGTTTATGTAATATTTCAAATTTATGGGGACAAATTGATTTTATAGGGCTGTTTTGGATATCTGTCAAAAGATTAGGGATTAATTGGTAATTTTGGGGTATTTTAAATAAATAAAAAATTTAGAGACTAATTAGAAAATTTTTAGAGGTATTTTTGTAATATATTACAATTTACGGGATTATTTATATTTTTAAAATAAAATTATTTGTACGTCATCGATCCAATCGTTGAACTAGTTACTCATACCCGTCACCTTACCAAGTTTTACAATAGGTCGGATTTTAAAACAATACTATAAATATTAATTTAGGCGCAAAGTGTTCCACACTTGGTGATTGGCCACTTTTTTTTTCTTTTTTTTTATTATTATTATGAGAGAAAAAAATTTCTTTCTTTTAAAATAGTTTAGTTTTTTTCTTGTTCTTTGTCATTTTATGAAAGATTGTCTTCACAAAATATTTATTGGGTCTATGTTTCATCTTCTTTGTTTCTATTTTATAACAACTCCATACTAAATGTTGAATGTTAGACAACTCAGTGAATGGAAGAGACCAATCCTACACAGTAGATTTTTGGAGATCCCAAAATTATTTTCCCTCTACAGTTTTAATAAGCTGTAAACTTTTTCTGCTTTTCCCATGAGCGGTGGTTGAGAAAAAAACAGTAAGCATTATTGATGAAAGTGACCAAGTTATTTTTTTTTTCAATTTTTTTTTTTAATTTAAACTATGGATGGACGTCCATTACAGGTGAACGACCGTCCAATAATCACAGACGTTCGTCCATATTTGATGGACGGCTGTTTATTCACGAAATATTTGTTAATATGTTACGTGGCTGCGTGACACGTCATTCAGTGTAAAATTTAGATATAAGTCTTCGATATCCGTAGCATTATTCTATTAATAAGAGTATTACGGCTTGGTCATTTTTCTGCAGACAAAAGTAACCATAAACATCCACTAATGCGATAAAAGTACCATAACATCTCAACAAAGGCAAGAAACTTGAAAGGGTAGCTAGATAGGCTTATGATGATTGAATTTGGAATTGGAACCACGCACCAAAAGTTATACCCATTAGAAAAGTCATAAAGGAATGCATGGTAATAAAGTTGGAATCCCGTGTCTAAAAGTTTGAAGCGCAATATCTCCTCTTATATAAAGAAGACTAATTAATTAAAATTCTTTAAATTTGTACTAATAATGTTAATTGATGTATATATGTTAACCAAAGATTCACATACAAATATTATGGATTTATTATTTAGGACCTCAAATATTATTGAGGTTTAAGCTATGACATAATTCATGCAACATTTCTTAACTAATAGACTTTAATTTTAATACGTTTAGTGATATTTAGGGTATTCAAATATTTGAAAATATTTAGAATTATTCTTTGATAATGAAACCTTGAAACCTCACGCAGTTTCACTCTCAATCTCAATCAACATATGCGTAAAGAACAAAGGAAGTGAAGAAAACTATAATTTAATTGACGTGGTTTCAGTCTCTAGTATGAATTCATTTTCATGCAGTCATTTTTCTTTCCATCCACCAACCTCTATACTAAATATATATTTAATAAAAAAAATATATTTTTAAACTTAAAATGATATATTAAAATTGCTTATTTGGTAAAACTTTAAATTTTGAGTTCTTCTAAAGTATATATAAAAATAATGTTTATAGATCAAATTTAATTAAAAATATGATTAGCAATTATAAATTTTATTGGTGTTTGTGTAACCATAAAAAGTTTATATAATAAACTAAAATTGATGTGAAACGAAATTTAAATATATAAAATTTTTTAGTCAAAATGGTAGCATAAATGTGAAATTAATATATGAATAGTTATGCTAATAGTATGAAAATTTAAAATTAATATCGTAGGAAGATGGAATTAGCATTAAACCATTCATTATATCAACAATTACAATATTAATTAATTAATATTTAATATTTATTTGGTAACATAATAAAAATGGTTAAAGTTACATCAATACCTTAACTATGGAAGGTTAGGTTAATTAATGGTTGTTATGTTATAGAAGTTAGATTATGCAATATGCATAAAGATGGTATTGGTAGGTTTAGTTGTGTTAATGATCTCTACTAGCTTACCTTTGTTATTATAAATGCATCTAGGCATTGGTTTTTGGAGGTGGAGATAGTCTACCGGCTTTTCTGGCTTGCCATTATATTCCTAGGATTAACTTGTTTCGGAAGTATTGTTCGAGATCTGAAGACTAGTCGAGGTATACGTAAACTGGTTCAGACATCTCCGATAAAAAAAAAACAATACCCCACTTAGCTTATGCACCACGCAGTCGGCAGACCTTCATTACAAATTTCATACACATGGATGGAACCATCACCCATTCAAGGACGAATTTTAGAGCATCAAATGGGGTGTTTATTATTATATTCCTCAATATTTTTTCTTATGTTTGTATAATAATTTTATATAAAATATTATTAACATATATTTGGTTAGATTTTTGAATTTTAATTTATAAGTTAACAAAATAAAAAAATAATAATTTTACATAAGTTTTAATTTACAAGTTAACGGAATTAGGTGATGTTAGAACTGAAGATTTTTATAAAAATAATAATTTATTATTTTCCACAAAAGTGTTATAAATGATAATTTAAGGCATGGATTTTCAACTTTGTAAATATAACATTAACATAAACGTGATTTCTTACTTTTGGATTTCTGTGAGTGATCAAGACGAACAATTATTAAGACAGTAAACTTGATATATATGAGGGATTTTAGCACATAACCGTTAATATATATGTGGTGTAATAAAAGAGATTTTTATTATATATCTATTATCTTGTCAACTCCTCCCATGCATTCCATAACAATTACAGAATAAAACTCCCTGAAAATGTTTTAAACTCAGAATAAAGAAAAATATATCTTAAATAGTAAAACAACTGAAGTATATATATTAAAAATTCATTCATCTTAGCGCCCAAGGAGGAAGAGTTGCGCCACAATGATGAAAAAGTTTCTTCATGGAAACTCCATGGAGAAAATGATGATTGTTGTTCATAGGACAGGGTAGAGTATGATGAACAAACGGTCATGTGATTGGTTTGAATCTTAGTAGTAGTTGGCTTTACGGTTCTTTAAACTCTAATAGCACCCTTTTCCACCTTTCTCACCTTCAAAAACTTAATTTTAAAATAAGTATCAGAAAGATTCTTAAGTTTTTGAAGGTAGGAAAGTGGAAAAAGGTGTTATTGGAGTTGAAAGAACTGTAAAACCAACTGCTACGAACTCTACACTATCCCATGAACCAACTTTTGGATAAGCAAAACGTTCAATAGAAGTTAATGATAAAGCTTTCCTTAAATTGAAATTAGTCATTAAGAGCATGCAATGCAAAGGTTGACGAATTCATGCAGAGTAGTGTGTAGAAAAAGAAAAGGAGTGAGATGGAGAAGAGGGGAATTAACCAGGTGATGACGCAAGTAGGTAATGAATGGGGCCGTTGATAGAGCGACACGTGGGGAACAGAAACGAAGGAGGTGTTGACACGTGGGTGGGGACTGTGTTATTGACACAATGATACAAATAGTGATTTTCTTTACACGATGAGTAACACTGTCCAGCCAGTCTCTTCCCACTAAACTTACATGATCATTATTTTCCATATTTGGTGGAGTAATTCCTCTTATATACAGAAGACTAATTAATCAAAATTCTTTAAACTTTGTACTAATAATGTTAATTGATGTATATATGTTAACGAAAGATTCGCATAGAAAAAAATATAGATATAATTATTATTATTATTATGTCCTTTTAGGACCTCAAATTCAATTCCAATTTTGTTACTCTTATGATTTTAAGAAATTTTTTTCTAAGAAAATAGAATTTGAATAAGGTTTCAGTTGTGGCATAATTCATGCAAATAATAGTCTTTATTTTTAATGGATTAGTGATATTTAGGGTATTCAAAGTTATGCATAATTTCAGTTCAGCCAGTTAAGATACTTGTTTTCAATGGTCATCTAAATAAGGCAAATATGATTACAAATTACACTAGAAACAATTGAAAAATATATGCATTTGCTAAAACTAGACAAGGGTTGGTCTGGAAAGCCAAAGTTTTAGGTTCCAAATCTTTGAAAATGTCAATTTAATTCATTGAGTGGATATTTAGAATTATTCTTTGATAATGAAATCATGAAATCTTACACGGTTTTACTTTACCTTTTCTTTGAGAAAATTCATGAATATTTAATGCATCTAGCTAAATATATACAACAATCATTTTCTTGTCTAAACACGTCTCTTAACTCTTTTTAAAATCAAAACCAAAATTTTGGATGAGGGATCCACCAAAAGATGGGCATTCTTACATTCATAATTTCATAAATTTGGATGAGAGATCAATTATTGATGCCCAAATGGTGGGTTTCCACTTTTATGGAAAATAAAATTGGCAATAGGACAATCATATAAATACTTTTACCAACCATGAAAGACATTTTGGTTAATTATAAGAAAATGCATAATTTCATGAGGTTTTACCAACAGTTGGAAAGCATATGTATTTGCTAAAACTAAAGAAAGGTCGGTCTGGAAAACCAAAGTTTTAGGCTCCATATCTTTGAAAATATCTAGAATTATTCTTTGATAATGAAACCATAAAATCTTACGCGGTTTCACTCTCAATCTCAATCAATATATGTATAAAGAAGAATGGAAGTAAAAAAGACTATAATTTAATTGATGCGGTTTCAGTCTCCAGTACGAATTCATTTTCATGCGATCATTTTTCTTTCTATCTAGCGACCTCTGTACTAAATATATATTTAATAAGAAATATATTTTTAAACTTAAAATAATATATTGAAATTTCTTATTGGGTAGATCTTTAAATTTTTGAGTTTTTTTTTTAAAGTAAATATAAAAATAATGATTATGAATTAAATTTAACTAAAAATATGATTAGCAATATAAATTTTATTAATGCTTTTGTAACCATAAAAAGTTTATATAATATTAAACAAAATGTAAATCTATAAAGTTTTTAGTCAAAATGGTAGCATAAATGTGAATTTAATTAATATATGAATATTTTGACTAATAGTATGAAAATTAAATATTAATATTATATGAAGATGGAATTAGCATTAAGCCATTCATTATATGAACAATTACAATATTAATTAATTAATGTTTAATATTTATTTGGTAACATAATAAAAATGGTTAAAATTAATGTTTAATATTTATTTGGTAACCACCGCTGGACGGTGGCCGAAAGTTGCCATAATGGCACACGACCGGTTGGATCTGGCTGGTCGTGAGCCGATCTGATCTTTTTTAACCAGATTTACCATGGATTTGACTGAAAAATACTAAATCTACGACCAGATATCACTGTTGATGGCCAGAGTTAGCCACATGTTTAAAAATAGTTGAATAGTATAAGATTGAATTTTGAGAATAGAAAAACAAATATGTATTTTAGGTAGGATATGAATAGAATTGGGAAGCAAACGCAACCTATGATATTTAGGACCTAGTAGGAAAAATGGTTCAAGCGGATGATATTGGCGTATTGGAAAAACCAATTTTCACAGCTCATACAGATCATATTATTTTATAAAGATGGACTCTAACAAGATGACTCTTGTGACTTAATATAATTTCTACAGTTTATTTTCCAATGGGGCAACACATAAATTATTTAATCAATCATTACTTCTCAAAAGCATTAATTTCATGAACGCAAATACCTTAACATATCAATTACTTTTTGGTTTTTAGTTTACGAAATAACGTTTTCCCTGCAGCAGTTCTCTTCATTTGCCAACACTTGATGGATTTCCCTTTCAGAATTTTAATAGTATTCACGACTTTAATACAATTTCCCCTTAGGTCTAACAAAATAACATTTTCTCTCTTTAGATATTGCAAATAATCTATACAATTTCCAGCTGAAATTTCGTTGTTTTGAAAGTCCAATAATTTTTGTTTTCGAGTAACCTCGGTAAATGTATTAGGAGAAGAAGAGAATGATACAGAAATACGGGAGTAACCCTTAAACTTGCAAACCCTTGCCCAAGGGGTAAACACCAAAGCAGATCCCCATAAAAAACAGCCTATACACTCGACCTAGACAGACCTAGGCCTGTGCAAATGGAAAGGTTATACAACTGAAAAAAAAACAAAGGCAGTAGCCCAAAAACAGAGGGCATAGCCTGGCTACACTAAGAAGAGCATAGGCCCAAACAAATAAGCAAGGCCTGCCCAGCCCGAAAATGGAGAAAGGCACACCACAGCCCGCGGAGAAATGGACAGCAGGCCCCCCTTCCCAAGGACCAGCATGCAGACACCCTTCAAGAGGCCCAAAACAAAGTAACCCAGTCTTCCCAAACCCAATAATCCTTGTCCAGCCCGGAAAGAACCAGCCGCCACAAAATACCACCCCAAGTTAGACTTCAGAGTTCAGCCCAAATCTTTCCAATATTTAACCAACTCATAATCCCTCTCCAGCACACCATAAAAGAGCAGTCCACGTTCCCCCTTGCTAAAATCCTTTGAGCTAACACACCACGGCAAAAACCACTTCTTCCACAATAATAAACCTTCCTAATTAACTCACATGATTATGTAGGTTATACTTATTTAATAATTGAAACGGAAGAACTAAATTTCTATAACTAAAACAATAATAGTCTTTATTGTTCTTTCAACTCTAATTGTACTCTTTTCTTCCTTTCCCACCTTCAAAAACTTGTTTATTATACGTATCAATGATGGAATGAGGAAATGAGAAAAAAAAAAACATGAAAAAAACTTGACATTAATTAACCGTTAAAGGAACAAGCATATTTTATATAATTATTGATCTATCTCTGAATTTCTATATGTTTTGTAAGAGATATGTTAAATTTTGCTAATGTTTTTGTAACCAAATAAAGTTTATATAATAAACTAATATTGATATTAATCGAAATTTAAATCTGATTTTTTTTTTCAGTCAAAATGGTAGCATAAATGTGAAATTAATATATGAATAATTAGGCTAACAGTATGAAAATTAAAAATTAATATTATAAAAGATGGAATAAGCATTAAGCCATTTATTATATGAACAAATACAATATTAATTAATTAATATTTATTTGGTAACATAATAAAAATGGTAAAATTATACAAGTAATTTCTCTGGGTGGTTAGCGGTGCAATTTCTCAAGTCAAAATTGGTTGGCGGCCTAGTGGCTACATTTCTCATTGCTCGTTCCTTACGGTAACCAACTGATAACTTTAAACAATGGTAACTTTTTATCTGGGAAGAGTTATAGGGCTTATAATATATCAATAAAATTTTCGTTTGAACCTTACGACATGACAACTTAATTCCCTAGTTGCAGGACATTTTTGGGCCCAAAATCTACCGTTTTAATGTATCTCAAGATCGTTTTAGTTTTTTGTGTGTTTTTTTTTATTTTATTTAAGATTTTTTTTTAATTTATTTAGATTTTATTTTCTTGTTTATTAGGAGTTTTATTAGGGTTGGTTGTCACCCTATATAAACACATTATTTGTTTTTGGATATTATTCGATAATTATTCAGATTTTATTTCAGACTTTAAGACTTAAGTTTTTGTGATTGAAACTTCTTTATCAATTATAAAGATATAGTCAAGTGCTAGTCTTGCTGTTACGCTACTTGTTGCATCGTATTATATCTTAGAATAACGTTTCTTATCTCAAAAGTTATCCCAAAAATTTCATCCCAATTGATTATTTGGTGAATAATATATCAAAATTCAAAATACATAAGATAACACGTCAGCTGAAATTTTTGGGAATCCTTTTAGAATGCGTAGCATTACTTTATATCTAATACTCATTTCTTAAATTTCTAAATGTTGAGGGAATTAACACGACTGGAAGAGAATAAAATAGTTTTCGTAATAACCGTTCATATCTATATATGGTTATCAAATTTTATTCGTTTGGAAAGTAATTGAATTATTAATTAAAGTAATGTTATGTGCATTAACCAGTTTGTACTAATCTAAGTATTAATATTAAAAATTTAAATTTTTTTAAAGCAAAATTTTTAATTTTTAATATTAGTACTTGGATTAATACAAAATAGTTAGTGCACGTAATACTATGTATTGATTATTCTTGATTCCAAAATGTTGGTTGCTTTGTTGAGTGCAAAGTGGACTGCAAAGGCAGAATGTGATGAGTCAGGACCATCAATTATGCACAGAAAATCAGTCTAATTGCAGAAAGAGAAAAAGATGCCATGAATGAAGTAGGAATACATACCAAAGTAATTGTATCAAGGACAGGCTTCTAATAAAGTGGCTGAGGAATTTTTTATTTACCATTTTTTTGCTTTTTTTTTTTTTTTTTTTTTGGCGTTTTCTTCTGTTGATGTATGAACGGTTGAGTATGGGAGAGATTCAATTCTGTACAATACTACTTTGATAGTAGAAAAAAAGTAATGTATTGTTAAATCATCTTCAACATTGCACCAAATTGGTACAAAATTTATATCAAATTGGTGTAATTTTTGATATAAAATAATATTGTATCTCCATTGCATCAAATATTACATAAAAAATAATATTTTTTAAAATATTCTCTTTCTTTTTCTTTTAGTATAATAATCAACAATTAATCTATTTCACTCATTATTTTTATATATATTAATTAAATATTTAGAATAATATTTTTATTAAATAATAATTACTTTGAAAATTATCTGATTTAATAAAATTAAGCATTTATTTAATCAAATAAACATTACATTTAATATAGAAAAACATTGCATCTAATATAAAATTTTATTCAAGGATTTGAATTCCGTAATCGATCCAAGCCTACGCGAGTTTTTTCAAAATGAGCAATCAAGAATTATGCAAAAAAAAAAAAGCTCAACAACAAGGTTAAGGATCTCAAAATAACTCTAGTTTTTTCTAATATTTTAATGGTCTTAGAGGATTCGGAACTAATCTACCGGAATACTAAATTGTTAATTTATTTTATATTGTATTTTTTTTTAATTTTAGTGTTTTTAAATTAGTGTTAATTTTTATTTTGAGTTATTGTAGTTTAATATTTGTATTGAATAAAGTTTTGTTTTTAATTTTTCATCACTTTTTGAATTATATATTTATTATTATAAATAATATTCAAATTAACTTAAATACAAATAACCAAAAAAAAAAAAAAATTACTGTTTGAACAGTACCACGCTAAATTGGTGTGCATAAACAGTACTACACCAAATTTGCACGTGACAGTGTAATGGGGCACCAAATTGGTGTGTATAAACAGTACTACACCAAATTTGCACGTGACAGTGTAATGGGGCACCAAATTGGTGCAGAAAATAGCGCTGGGTTGGAGTTGAAATTCACACTTTTACACCAAAATAGCGCTAGATTGGAGATGCCCTTACTGATTTGGTTTGGGGTTGAATTAAAACAATTCTTTTTAATTCTTGGTCTGAGCTTGATTCAATATCGTATTGTTAAGTACTCCAATTTCGAATTCAGGTTAGCAGAACAAGGTACGGGATTTTTAAGTTAATAAATAAATAAGTTGCATTTGCATTGATGCCAAATACTTTCCATAAAAATATTATATCATATTATGTTACTAAGAGGTACCGTTATCTCCAATTTGGATCACTAGATCACTCGATAAGTTTGACAAGCTTATTATTGTAGCACAAATTTGTAACCAAGAAATTTATAATTGAAATATTTCTGAGAAACATCTAGGCTCATTATTGTAGCACAAATTTGCAACATAAATTCAGCGAATTTGACAATTGAATTCTGGGCTATTACAAGATCCAGGGCAATGCGAGTAGAAGACGACTGATTATAAGTGGCTGGGCACCACAGAATTTAATACTTGAACATCCAGCCATTGGAGAGGTCTTGACACACTGTCACTGTGGCTGGAACTCTATCATGCAAGGGGTGAGTCCTGGTGTACCAATGGTACTTGGCCTTTTTCTGAGTTGTCTCTGTAGGCGATGAGTTTTGGAAGGTTTGGGCGACGGATGAATCACCTTTGATAGAGAGACATAAGATCAAGAAGGCTGTGTGTACAGTTATGAATAATGAAGATGAAACATTAGAGATGAGGAAGAAAGCGAATCGTCTCAGGTAATTGGCAAAGAAAGGTGTTGAAGAAGGGGGGGTCATCTTACAATGACATGAATGGTCTAATTCAGAGAAAAAAAAAAGTCTTGAGATTGGTAAGTATAGGATAGGATAGGACAATATTTAAATGGTCACCATTTGTAGAAGTTATTTACTATCAGCTAGCCATTAATAGCATATATCATATCATTTTTGCAAGTAGCCTGCATTTGATGCATTTAACAAATGAAAGCAGCCAGCATTTAACAAAGAAAAGTAGTGCATATAGAAAACAATGAACTGCATTGTAACAAGAAATGAAGGAAAAAACCTGAAAAGAGAAAATTGATAACACACAACACAATTATCAGGGTTGAAAGTAGCTTGAGTTATTAATAGGTACCCTGTCATCTGCACATTCCCATTTAGCCGGGGGCGGGATTGATCTTAGTCTTTCTGGAATTATGAACTTGCCGTAAGTTGGAAGCCGTAAGCCTCTAAGTATTGGCATTGAATCTTGATGTACTTGCCACTCCGACGGAGTAAAATTAATTTGTAGAATTTCAAGACGAGGGAAACCATTTGCCGAGCATATCATTTTTTTTTCACTACAGAAAATGAAGTTTAACACAAGAATCATGAGGGTTGGCAAATTCTCCAAAAAAGCCATTGGATCATCCCTGAGAATTGAATTTGATGATAACTTTAAACATTCAAGATTTGGTAAGAGTTCCTCCATGTTTCTAGGTGGTTTCTCCATCTTCCCGCTTAATCTCAAATCTACAAGACATGCGCAATTAGCAAGTGCTTGCCATGAAGCAAAAGATTGATAAGGCATCAACGTAACTGATAAAATTCGAAGGCTTTTCAGTTTGCCTATTGATTCCAAATCAAACTCCTTTGATAAAGAAATATTCGAATCGATCCTCAGCTCCCGAAGATAACCCAACTTTTCAGGATTAATTTTACTCCAACATTTAATACTTATGTACTTGAGAGTTTGAAGGTTTGTCAAATTGTCTACCGACAATGATCCTCGAAAGCTTCCAATTAGATGCTTCAATTCCTGCAACTTACAAATCTCAATCGGTATTTCATGAAAATCCCAGTTAATACCATATATGTCAAGAGTTTGCAACTTCTTCAACTTGACAAATGATGATGGAAAATGATATATTTGTGCATTCCTAGCCCCAAATATTTCAAGTGGATCAACTTTCCAATCTCTTTAGGTAAGCTTCTCTTACTCAGCAGTAACGTAATCTTACTCTCAGAACCATCAACATCGAGCACTCTGAGCAATCTGAATCTGGTGAACAGGGGTGGTAAGTGCTGTATTAATTTGAGTGATTCGTCCCACTTTTGGTTAAAGAAGAGAAAGGAACGCGACAATTGATTATAGTGTTGAAACCACAAACGCCTATCAACCTCTGAATAAACAGCTTGTCTTCCGCAAGATGATATGATCGAAGGGGGAGTTGAATGTATGGTTGCATCATAAAAGTATGCGAAGTTTGATTCCTTTGCTTTCTGAATAGCAAGATCGCGCAAAAGATCATGAACCCGACATGTGGCAAACCGCCCCCAACATCTTTTCTCTATTTGCACCAAACTTCTATTAATCAACTGTTTCAAATGACTCTCAGCCACCTCTTCCATTGTTTGACCTTCATTTTCTTGCATGAAACCCTCCGCCACTAGTAATCGAATTAGTTTCTCCACATGGATTTCAAAATCCTCTGGAAAAAGACTTAGGTAGAGAAAACTTAACTTTAATTCAAAAGACAAATCATTAAGACTTAAAGCTAACACGGAGGAGATCTGAATTGAATCGTCCCTTAGATGTTGCCAAATATGATGATGTACCCCGCGCCATTCATGTGGCTTCTTCGTTGACAAGAGTCCTCCCAATACAACTATGGCAAGTGGTAAGCCTCTACATTTCTCCACCATTTCTCTTCCTAACTTCTTTAATCCTTCATCGGCATTTGAGTTTTGGAAGGCTTTATCACAAAAGAGCTTCCAACTTTCACTTGGGTTTAGCAATGGAAGCTCATGGATATGAACTTTTTCGTCCGAACTTTCAGCAACTTCTCTGATACGGGTGGTAATAATTACTCTACTACCATTATTGTCATCAGGAAATGCTCTTTTGAAGCTCTCCCAAGCTTCTTTATGCCATACATCATCGATCACTAGCAAGTATGAGCGTCCATTCAAAGATTTTCTAAGATACCGCTACAAATCTTCTTGACTCATCTTCTCCCACTCCCTATATTGACATTCCTTCATCTCCTGTTGCTCTCGCTCCAATTCTTCTACACTCATCTTCTTCTTCTTTCTTAAAGATTCTTCATGCTCACTTTCAAGCATGTTATGGGAAGATTTTATAATCCTTCGAAGAATATCTTCAGTTTTGTAATCTTCAGAGACTGAAACCCAAGCTCGATCTTGAAACTTATTATTGACATCATAGTTGTGGTAAAGCTTTTTAGCAAGAGTTGTTTGACCTAAACCACCCATACCAAAAATAGAAATCACACCTCTCCGCTGCCCCCCGCCAAGAAGTTTAGCCAACAATTTCTTAGCATCATCCTCAAAGCCAACAACATGGTCATCTACCACAAAGGACGTGACTCTTCTCAGTTCCTTCAATCTGTAAAGAGCATTGTCCTTTCCTTCACCCTTGTTACCAACATCCTCAAGGCGGTAGTCTTGACGTTTCCGAGAAACTTCACCAAGTTTCTGTTTGATCTCTTCGATCTTCTTGCCTATGTTGCGCTGATCGACAGCCTTTTCTCCATTGCTGAAGAAACTGGACTCTGTGTGGCTACTGGACTCTGTGGGAGTACTGGAGTCCTTATGATTGGATGTTTTCTGACTTGAGTCTTTACTGAAAATCGAAGAAAACTTCTTGATGCAAGCAGAAATTCTCCTCCTCCTTTTCGGAGCCTCTACTTCATTGATTTGAACTATAGTCGGAGCCTCTTCTTCCTCGATTTTGAGTGTAAATGTATCCAAGACATCTTCAATATCATAAGCGACATCTCTAATGTCAGATACCCACTTCCTTATAATAGCATCATCAACTTGTTTTCTTTCTGCATCCTCGAGGAAAGATTGCATCCATTCTAGTTCATTCTTTAGCGACTCCACTTCTTTTTTCACTACTTGGAAGCGCACAGCTTCTTGGATAAGATAATCCCCAATCTTGTTTACCACAAATGAGATCACTGCATCAACCATAGCTCTCAAGCCACTATTTTCGCTCTCTCTTTTTGGGTACTGCCCGATTCTTCACTGGAACGTCCACCATCAGTTAAGACAATGGTTTCTAACAATTTACTCTTCAAGGTTTGGAGAAAGCAACAAACACATCCAAGAGAGTACTATAGTTTATATACAACAAGTCAACAACAATAATTTTTTTGGGTGTATATGTCACTTTCTAAAACCCTTGAATACAAGTGACAATTGACATTCACAAATTGTTAAGTAAGAGCTCCTACCATCAATTAATTAATCGGAGAAAATGGTGATATAATAAATTAATAATAGTAGAGACAGCAGCCAAAGCAAAGCATGACTTTGGATTAATTAATCGGGGAAAATGGTTAAATTAAGATTAAATATCAATTCAAGTGATGTGGTTGAATTGAATGGAACACAGACCTCTGCATTCTGCAAACGTACCATTGAATGAAGATGGGATTTGAATCATTAAAAAGAAATTCATGACACATTACACTTCACATTCACTCAGTCAATCACACCACAAAACAATTCCTTTTCATAGAAATAGCATTACACTCAGATTGGAAAATAAAGTCAGGTAGAAAACATGGAATGGAAGATGGGACTCTGTCAATCTTATTTGTTTTGCTAGTTTGGAAGAAAAAAAATTGACTCAGACTTGGAACGAATTTGTTTGTTGCCAGATTAGGAAAAAATTGGACTTGACATATTAAAGGAAAAAAGTTGGATAGATGGTGCTAAGTTCTTGACAGGAGCATCAGCTGTTAGCTTGGTTGATGACTGGCATTAATCACAAAAATCTTTTTCTCGCTAATACAAGAAAACACAAGTCAATACTTTTATTGGAGTTTATTACAAAAATATTTTTGAATCTCCCACGTGAAAAAGCAGAACTAGAAATAACGTTATTATATATTCATATCCAATAAATTCTTGCAGTATTCAGTGGGGCATTGGGAGTGATGGATGGATATGAAGCAACGAAAGAAATCAGGAACAGGAATATGCACATCCCCATTGTTGCTCAAACAGCTCATGTCAATGGGTATGGATGGTACCCATTACCCAACCAGTGTATAATTTCTGACAACTTAGAGAGCAGCAGTTGGAAATTTAACATTTATGTTACCTAACCTTCATTTATTTCTGAAAAATACTTGCCGTAAATATTGATTTTACCCTACTATTGATGTGAACTAGTCACAAAAGTTTTGTCAGACAGCCCATGTGAGTGTACGAAATATGAATTTACCTTTTAAAAAAAATAAAAAAAAAATCAAAACTGGATTACTCTCTCAAGGGGAAGGTCATCTTACACTTACACAGAAGCACAAAAACTCCTGTTTTCGTATATGAGCGAGGACTAGATGAAAAAATTTGATTGAATTTTTGTTTATAATCGCTAAATAATAAATTCATCTTCATATTTTAAAAAAGGGCGAACGACTTATACATATCCAAGATTTATCGTAACGACAAGTTGATACCCAAAAGGTTTTGAAATGACAAATAGGTACTTTCCGTCATGTTCTGTTAGTGATTTCTGTTTATTAATAGTGAAAAGACTAAAATACCCTTAAAAGTTTGAATTTTAGTTTTTTATAAATTTAAAAATTTCAAAAAACCCCCTAAGTTTACAAATTTCACTAAATACCCCAATATATAAAAGTTTTATAAAATAACAAAAACACCCCCCACCGGCAAGTGCCAGATTCCGGCCACCACCGCCGGAATCTGGCCGGAAAGTTGCGTTACGACACAGACCCGTCGGATCTGTGTCGTAACGCGTCGATCTGGCCTTTTCCGGCCAGATCCGTGGCTGATCTGGCCGGAAAAGGCCAGATCTACGGCTAGATCTGGCCGTCGACGCCGCAAAACTCCATCTGCGGCGTCGAAGGCCAGATCTGGCAGTAGATCTGGCCTTTTCCGGCCAGATCAGCCACGGATCTGGCCGGAAAAGGCCAGATCGACGCGTTACGACACAGATCCGACGGGTCTGTGTCGTAACGCAACTTTCCGGCCAGATTCCGGCGGTGGTGGCCGGAATCTGGCACTTGCCGGTGGGGGGTGTTTTTGTTATTTTATAAAACTTTTATATATTGGGGTATTTAGTGAAATTTGTAAACTTAGGGGGTTTTTTGAAATTTTTAAATTTATAAAAAACTAAAATTCAAACTTTTAAGGGCATTTTAGTCTTTTCACTATTAATAAACAGTAATAAACAGAAATCACTAACAGAACATGACGAAATGTACCTATTTATCGTTTCAAAACCTTTTGGGTACCAACTTGTCATTACAGTAAACTTTGGGTATGTACAAGTTGTTCGCCCTTTAAAAAATTGCACAGGTTTGCAAAAGAATCAGATGGGGTATACATATATATACTTGTTTAATGTTAGTATGTTACCCATTTTTATTATGTTACCAAACAAATATTATATATTAATTAATTAATATTGTAATTGTTGATATAATGAACGGCTTACTGCTAATTCCATCTTCTTGTGATATTAGTTTTGAATTTTCATACTATTAACCTAATTATTCATAGATTAATTTCACATTTATGCTACCATTTTGACTAAAAAAAATTATAGATTTACATTTTGTTTAAGGGTAAACGACTTTTACCCACCCAAGGTTTGGTCTAATGACACTTTTCCATCCTTCAAGTTTCATAATGACATTTTCTCACCCACCGTCATAATTTTTCATTAATTTTTATTTCTTCATGTTTTGAAGAAAGAAGAAAATCATTTTCTTAAGATGGTGTGGCTGCCAAATCCTCATCTATCCTTCAATATATGCGTAAAGAAGAAGGGAAGTGAAGAAGATTAGAATTTAATTGATGCAGTTTAAGTTTCCAGTATGAATTCATTTTTCTTTCCATCTGGCAACCGTTGTACTAAATATATATTTAATAAAAAATACATTATTAAACTTAAAATAATTTATTCATAAATGCTTTATGGTTGGTTGTATGAATGACCTAATAGGTTGATACAATCTATTCATTTATGATTTTTTCATATAAATGTAACAGCTTATTAATTATTCACCAAATTGTCAATTGAGCTAATAATATGTTTGAATTTATTATTTAAAGAGTTTGAATGACCAATTTTGAAGTATAATATTTCCTCTTCTATACAGAAGACTGATTAATTAAAATTCTTTAAAGTTTGTACTAATAATGTTAATTGATGTAGATTTAGGAAAATTTACCATATTTACTTTCCTCTAAATAATATTAAAAACTATGATAAAATTTCCCATATGGTAGAACTTAATATTAATTTTCTCAAAATGAAATTTCAATTATACTTGTCTCACAATTAGTTCAGACGGCAAATTTTAATGGAACGAGAGCTACGGTCCTATTTTCAAAACTAATGGGTGCTTGCTTAATAGTTGAAATACATGGAGGTTTAGGTGACGTTTCCCATTCTAAAAATGTTAATTGTGAATTCTTGCGTGAAAAGAAAAAGAAGAAGAATATGTCAATGAAATCTATTTAGAGGAAAATATTCTTTGATGCATTATTGAATTTACTTTGTAATTCATTATATGAGGAGTAATTATTGTATGCATTCAATAAATGGTCTTAAATGTAATTATAATTTATCTGTAATTATTTAGTTTCTTGTTGGACTTATTAATTATGCATTAAATTGATGGTAGGAGAAAATGATTAAGATGCAAGATGAAACCCTAGTTGGGGAAAGTGAAAGAACTGAAGCTGAAATCTGTGAGGAAGAGCTTGGTAAAGCTTCCAGCTTCAACCAGAATTTTGCATTTTATGTGACTCAACAACATGATACATTAGAAGCAACAGAGTTAAGGCGCACAGTTGAACAACAACAAAATAGGATTAAAGATTTAGAGGAGCAACTCATACAATTTGAACAACAAAAGGAGAAATCAAAAGGCTTGAAGAACAAGAAGTACGTATGTTGGAGATGCTGACTCACACGACTATAGCAACTGCACAAGCGCAACCTACTACCGCTCCAACTCGACTGCTATCTCCATCTCCAACTGATGATCAGTCTTCCTCATCTGCTACAGCTGCTTCTAGAACCTCAACTGGTAACGTTTGAGATGCTAACATTGATGATTAGTTTTTTTGTTGTATGGGTTGTACATATTTTGACATAGGGGTAGGCTAATCTTTTTGGACTTTTTGGGATTGCTTGCACATATCCTTAGATGGTGTACATGGGGTGGGCATTTTGATTGTTGAAGTTATGCACAGATAGATAGGTGCTGATGAAAATGTGGGATGCATGCTTTCATTTTTAGTTACGCACACAGAATAGTGCATTTTGGATTTTTATTGCTCATTATGCACAAAAATCTATGAATGGACTATTAATTTTACATGCAATGAAGATATTTGATGTTATTGATCCAAACTTTTATATTGTGTCACTCTTATTTTGTTGATGTTGAATGCATAAACTAAGTCAATTACAAAGAGAAAAATACTCTTAAACGTTAACCAATTAGCGACTAAAGTATTAGTTGCAGAAATAATAGACCAACCAAGACTAATCAATAATAACTAACTAAAATAATTAGTTTCCAAAACTCATATATAATCGGTTACTATATTATTTAGATACAAAAAATTAATTTTAATAACTAAATCATTGATAAGCGCTTGAAAATACATATTTATTTAGTGGTTTATGGGGATTATTTGTGTAAAATTAGGTTTAATTTGGTAAAGTTGTTTAGTATTTTCATAATTGTCTTTTATGGAATCACGAGTGTGTTTGAGTGTTTTTTAGGTTATTAGTGCTAAATGTTATGCTTGGATGAAGAATCATATCGGCAACGAAATGAGTGACGAGTAAAAACAAACGGATCGAGAATTGGAGTTGAATTAAAGAAGTTGTGGAGCTTTGAAGTAAAGAAGAGATTCTAGATTACGCTCCAGTTTGAACATGCCTCGGTTTTTTATAATAACTTGAGCTGTAGACCTCAAATTAAGACAATTCTTTGACTGTTGGAAAGGTGATTCAAATAGCTATATTTCATATGTTTACCATTTCTCCAGATTCTATCGTTACCATGCTAAAAAATTGCTATTTCTGGAGTGCTGAGGAATGAGGAGAGATTTGAACTAAAGAAGAAGAAGTTATCATTGTGCCCCAACATACTTTGTCCAGAATCAACTGTGCTGCGGCACAGTGCCGGGGCACAGTCACGACAATTAGGAATTTTTTTTCCATTTTTTATTAGGAAAATAATGTTAAGAGTCCTAAAGTAAATAGAATTAAGGAAAATAAAAACCCAACCCTTGTAGGATATAAATAGAAGTCTTTTAGCATTATTTTGTGATTTTCTTGGGGGGAGAATAAGAGAAGGAAAACCTGTAGAAAAGAAAAGTGTCAGAATTTCTAAAGCTTTGATTCACAATATAGGGAAGTTCTTCTTATTTCTTTCTTATGAACTCATATTGATTATTTTAATAAAGATGATTGTTTCTTTCATGTTTATTATGAACTCATATTGTTTATTATGAACCAACTTTATTTTTTAGAGCTAAGTTGTAGCCTAATCTCTTGATTATGTGTTGAGTTACTTATGTTGATTCATTAAGATTTCTTCCTAAGTTTTATTATTATGCCTAACGCTTTTGATTCCGAAGGGCCCAAGAATTGAATGAACTAATGGACTAGGTTGAGATCGAGAGATGATACTTAATTGGTCTACGGTAGTAAAACTATAAGTTGAGCGAAATTCTAGAAATAGGTTACTACGACTTGTGAGGTTTTGGTAAACACCATAGAACATAATGATCTTCAATTGCTTAAATCTGATTAGAGAGAATTCGAATTAGTAATTAGGGGTTAATTTGATAATTATTTAAGAAAAAGTTATTGAAAATTTAGGGAGTTTGACGTATAGGAAGAGCTTAATAAAATTAGCATAAGTGATCGATACATATGAATAAGAGTTTGTGTGAAATTTATGCGCTATGTCTAGTCATTCTACTTTAAACCAAAGATTTATTTTAGTTGTTTTCTTTTCAGTTTTCTTTTAAATTCAATTGTTAATTTAATTTAGATTTTTCTTGATACAATTTGGATTAATCAAATAGTAATTAGATAGTAAATTTTGGTAATTGATAGTAGTAATTCCCTTGGGTTCGACATCTGTATTCGTACACTTTATTACTTGCATAATTTCGTACACTTGCGAAAATACACAACAATCATTAGTTACAAAATGTAAGAAACTAAATTGAGCATACACATTCACTAAGTAGAAACGAAATGTTTTACTACTAATTTTTTTCTCATAAAAACACACATTCTACAACTAATTTCATAATAACGGAAAGTAATTTACTAGATTTGAATTCAATATTCAGCGTCTAAAATTATTGGAATTTACCACTAATTTTTTGCTCAATAAAAGATACATTTTTCAATAGTCGTGAAACGCTTTTACCAAATTACCCTTTCACATTCAGCATCTAAAATTCTTGGAATTTACCATTAATTTTTTCTCACTACAAAATAACATTCTTCAACTAATTGAATAGTCACGATACATTTTTACCCAATTACCTTTACACCTTCAACGTCTAATTTAGAGAACTATTTCAAATGACAATTAGTAACTAAATTGCTGGTCGCTAAAAAAATACTTTCCTCATCTAACCTAATATTTAGTTGCCCATTATTTATGGGACAACAATTTTGCAACTAAATGACGACTACATAAATTTAAACACACAAGACAATCAACACCTAAACTAGACGATCTGCGTCTAATTTTGCTAGACGTCGAATCCCATTTTTCTTGCAGTGAGACCAGATTAACCCATAAAGTAAAAAATTGTACACTAGATGTAATGAATATTACATAAATAATTAAATATAGTAACTCTAAGCCATATAATTAATTACTTCAACATCATTCTAATTCTCTCAAAATATTTTATCATTATCGTGGTAATTAAAAATAAATTTTATTTTTTATATAAAACAAAACTCAAAATATTCTTATTTGTTGTATTTTTTTGATGATTCTTGGAATAAGCATAAAGGGGGCACGAATCATTAGAACACAACAATGTACCAGTTTAAAAGCTTTTGGTTTATGCGATCCGATAATTAAGTTGGCTCGATTGGTAATTGTACCTGAATACCTCAATTATTAAAAAAAAAAAAAGGTTTTGGTTGCCTTACCTAAATAGAGAGGTTTTTTCTTATAGAAGAATGGTTAAGTAAAACCCAAATGCAAATTTATACATCCTTGTGAGATCGTATCACATTACATCAACTCAGACGCCAATGGTAATAGCACGGACTCACTACTCAGTCGAGTAAACATTTTCCGCTGTAGACTTAACTCGTACGTATTTACATTTGGACTTCACTCAAGCATTCTTCAACTAATTTGCTAACAATGTGGGGCATGACAACCCTAGACTATTACATGTCAACAAGCATTCTTCTCCTCAGATTTATCATTTTGACAATCTAAAATACAGCACAAACCCTCAACTAAACACCATACTTATGGGTGTTCATAATGAAAATACCGATATAGTAACATTGGATGTGAATCTTGTAACAGAATTATTTGTAATATCGAGCATAAAAATTAACTTATATCATGGTGAAAAAACAAATTTAGAAAAGAAATATTACAATCAATGATATTGGACCAACAATAAATCAATCAGTTACTGTAATCCAGAGACTTAATACTGTCAAGTGTCGAGAAGAAAACCTGTTGAGTCATGATATTTTACAAAAATATGGCAGCTTCGGAGATCAGCTGTGAACTTTGAAGCACCTCAGATATGGGAACAACTGAAGCAGTTCATCGCGGCTCCGTTTCTACAAAAATATATTTCATGCTTAGAGAAACACTGAAAAATTATCTGGTAAGGAAACGATGTGGTTGCACATGGATCTGTAAGTGTTTGAAGGGGCATGTTGCAACATGAAATCGAATCACTTATGTAGGTTATCGGATAATCACTGATCAGTACATGAACAGGTTTTAAAAACAATCCTATAAAAACAACTAGTCATACCTTAATGCCGACACATCCATTTACATCTAGAGTAGTAAGCGTCTTTGAGCAGAAGCTTGAAAGGACCTCAAGGCACTTATCAGTCACCCCAACTATTCCAAATAAGCTGCAGATATAAGTAAAAAAATAACTATATATATCAAGAGAAACAAATTTTGCAGTTCTAAAAGTAACAGCATTCAAACGGCATTATTACAACAGCAGGGAACAATCAAGTTAGATACTACATGCTTATTGGAAGAAAGGGTTTCAAGATTTGGCAACTAGACTGCATATAGCTCAAGACTTGTGAAAATTGATGAAATTAAAAATATACTCGCATATTGGTGGCAGAATTCATAATTTCCATTTTCTTAAGCACATTACTTTACTCAACTTCCTACAAGGGGTGAAATTGAAAGGCCCTTGTAAATTGTCCACTGCAAATCAGTGCTGAGCGTTAAATGAACATATCATGTTTGGCTTAGTCCATAAAAACATAATTAGCAAACTAGCTGTAAAGGTTGGATTCCAAAACCAAGGTTGTTAATTGAGCTTTCATTTAATTCAATACATAAGACACAAGGATAACTGATATTTTGAGTGCCTCAATAAGTCACACAACTTCTCTCAGAAAATTTATTTTGAGTGCCTAATTGAAATTCCCCGATCCCTTTTTCCGAATCCTCTTTGAAAATTTGGAAAGTCAAAATTCCTAGTGATGTTCAACTTTTATCTTGGACAACTGCACATCAAAGGGTCAAAATGAAAGATATTCATCAAAGAAATCAAAAATTTGTTTCTCTACCCCATGATGTCTTATGTGTTAGGAGACCAACAATAATCACCATCTTTTTTCTCCATTGCCCTCTTGCCTAGCAATTATGGTTCACACTTTTTTACAAAGCTACACTGAGCTGAATCATTCCAAGCTCGAGTATCTTTGGTTATCGAAAAGCATACTAGTTTCCCGAGGTGGGTAAAAAAGCCTCTATGCTATTGAATTATGAATCAATGGCTATCTTTTGCATTATAAAGTTAGAAAAAAACAAATTAGATATTAAACAATTATAACGGGAAAACTCTTCATTTCTTATGGATAAAGCTCAATTTGGGCTACAATGCAGCTGAATTTCAAGGTAACTTTTTTCTTTTCAATTTTTTACATCTGGGAAGAGGTGCTATTATGACATGAGAAATTTTGAGAAGAATTTTGTAGACAATAGAGGAGAGGATCATCCACATCTTGTTTTTTGGGTATTCTTCATGTAATTCATGTAATATTGACGACTCTTTAGAATTTCCTGATTCTGATACTTGTATTAATTCGACTGTTCTAGAACATGTTACTTTGCACTTTTGTTAACAACTTGTATTAATTAGAAAAGTTTACTGTTTCCTACCGATAATTAAATAAATACATAAAGAAGAGAGTGAAATAAAGTAACTACTGAAGTCAATATATAAATTGCAAAAAAACAAAAATTATGGTGCTTTCAAAATCCAAATCTAGTACTATTTTTCTTTTCAGGAATTACCTAAGAAATTCAAGAGAGGTGCAACCTTGAGCAAGAACTATCACCCCCGCATCAGTGATACGTACACACCTACCAAGGAGAGACTTTCAATTATAACCAGTTCATCTACTCTCAAGTAAAATACTAAAGGTCAACGCTTACCATGTTAAATTGAGAGATACAAGATTCTTGCATTTAGCTATACAGGCAAGTCCTTCATCTGACAGATTCTGAAAATCATAATTTTAACAATTCTCAATCATTAGCACGAAAATTTTGGAGTGAAACACTTGCTCAGAAAGCACAAGCTATACCTGAGCGCCACATAGGTCCAAGAAACAGAGATGGGATAAAAGTGATATCTTATTGTAAGCTTCACCTGTGAAGCTGGAGAAAAACAATGCAGTCAGTCCTATAAAACAGAGATCCCTGATGAAAAAAACACAAGAAAATATGACATATTAAAAAAAAAAAAAAAAAAAAGATCACAGCATACCTAGAAAGGGCATAAAGATTTAAACTCTTGAGAGAGGTGCACTTGAGCAAAATTTTTTGCAAGCCACCATCTGTTAGCTTGACACACCTGGAAAACGCCACAGGATTATGAGACACTAGCATAATCAAAAGATATAGTTCTTCATTGGAAGTAATCGATTTATTCGTCTCATTATGTGCATACAGTACTCAAGCAAATATTTATGAGAATAAATTATGCACGTCTTGGATTTATCTAATAATTATTTCCCTTGTCTGAATAGTATTGGTGACATTAACATGGACCATGTTGTCACGACTTTTAAAATGAGTTAAATATACAATTCTTGAGAAATGAGAAATGAACTGTGAGAGTCATATGTCATGAGATATAAAAGAAGAAGCCATTTCAGCCTTGCTTCTCCTTATATGAAGTTGTTCCAGCAATCACAATTACATACCTAGTCAGGTTCAATGATTCTATCTCTTGATAATTGTCAGCAACTAATTGCAAACTCTTGTCAGATATATTCTGCATTGTAACAACAAAACGCTTTATTGAATGACAATCCTTCAAGATAATCTCTATTTAATTTGACGGTTTATCTATAAGCAGATTATACAATAGAAAACCCATTATAAGAGATAAAATTATTCTATAATTTCACATATTGCTTTAGTTGGACAAAACAAAACTTTGAATCTAACCTCCTATCTATATTCAAGATGGCAATGAAAATAGTAATCAATTACCTTACAGCCACTTAAGTTCAAATCAACAATATATTTGCAGTTCTTTACCAGATGCTGTATGCCAATATCTGTTACTCTGAAGTTCAATTTGGATTCCAAAACTCATCAGTATCAATAAACAATACACTCCAGAAACATATACTTAAACTACTGATAGTAATGGCAGATCAGTAAATCTTAAAATACCTTACATTCCAATAAATGGAGAACACTTTCAGTTTAGGACAAGCAGTAGTTATAATTTCAATGCCCTTGTCTGAGATCTTCTGACAACCATTCAGATTCAAAGACTCCAGGTTTTGCAAAGAACCCAAACACTGTAAAAATGAATAAAATTCCATCAATAATATTTTATCAGACGAAAAAACCATTGACCGTAACTTATCTTATGCCTAAAATATTTTTTTGTCACGGTTGAGAAAGATACTTCAACTAGATACCATGTATGGGTCTCCACAATAATAGTACAGTTTAAATATTCTTCCAAGTCCATGCTCGCAAAAATACAGCAATGAATGCAGCATTTGATTTAAGATCAAGCCAACCAAAAAATGTGCAGCAACTCCTCATAAAGTTGCTAAAGAGGATACTACCAATTTGATGATCATTATATCTCTTAACAGGTATATTTTTTTCATGAAATCATGAAAGTGATCTTACATTCCACAGAAATTTTTCAATAAATGACATGGAAACAACTTTAAACCAGTTAAAGATACAAAATATCACCTTGGTTTTAAGGAGGTCGAGATGTCTGTCTTCAATATCTTGCGCAAACTCAAGGTTTATCTGTTTCACATTCTGATATCTAGGCTACAAAACACACAAAATTCTCAACCGATCATATAACTATCCATAATACTTAAAAAATAAAGCAAAAGACAAAAAATGAAGTACAAAACTAAGCAATTTTACTTCTGCTGATTTCCTAAAAGTCAAGCTCTTGTGATTTAACATTTCACTGGCACAGACTCCAAACATCAGAAATAATTTGGCAATTTAAATGTTACTTTTTTACTCCAAATCTTAGAACTTGGATTAAAATACACAAACTTTTAAGATTTTATATCTCAAAGCTAATTTAAGCCACAAAATTCAAACTTTCTACTAAATCATCATTATCAAACAATCCGAACTCAAATGTCAGTAACCAATTTAACAATATCAAAAATCGCTTTTTAAATCTAAATCTTAACTGGTTGAATTAAAAATCAAGAAATTTTAAGAGTTTATATCTCTAAGTTAAAGCTTTCACGACAAGATCAAAACTTGTGACTAAAACCTCATCGTGAAACAACACAAACCCATCAATTTTATCTTTTTCCTTCAATTGCACATTCATTGTTTCATGAATCAAAATCTGCTCAGGAAACATAATACACCATTGAAAGCAGCTACAAGTCCAAATACCGGTGACAAAGTCAACATTTTAACTTCATATCTTAAAATTCCGAAGGAAAATTCATGAACTTGATCATCTTTTTTTCACCTTCAATTGCCACATTCATAGCTTCATGAATCAAAACCTTCTCATAAAACACAACACACATTGAACAAGTAGCTGTGAGTCCAAATGCCAGAAACTAAGTCGACATTTTAACCACAAATCCTTTTAACTCCAAACCTTAACATTTGGATTAAAAATATATTAACTTTTAAGAGATATTATCTCAAAGTTCAATTTCTCAAGCCACAAGACCAATACTTTCCACTAAAACCTCGTTATCATTCAACACAAACCCATCTTTTTTTTTTGGTTTCCCTTCAATTAACCACATAGTTCATAAATCAAAATCTTCTCATATCTCACCATTGAAAGAGCAGCTATAAGTCTATTTCCAGCATTATTCATCTCACGCAAATCAATAACCTGAAACCAAAAGCACAAATAAACAAAAACCCACATCACAAAAACCGATATGAACTTGATAACACATTAAAAAAATAAAAAATAGAGATGAAAAGGGTACCAGCCAAAGAGAGGAATATGAAAGTAAAGTACGATGAAGAGATGGGCTAACGAGAAGAAGAGAAATTAAATCTCTTTGAGGGAGCCTTGAGCTCACAATTCTCATTACTTTTGGGACTGTTTCTCTGCTCCATGTTTCCTCTTCTTTTGCTCTCTCTTCTTCCATTTTCTGATTCATTTACAGGGCAAATAATAATCGAACGTAAGTTGTAATTTCGGTTTAGGTGGACTGTGCAAAAATACAAAGTTCGAAGTCCTTTAAAATTTCATTAGAACCCACGATTTAAGCCAGGTGTCTTAAGTTGGATTATTATTAATTAGAACATTAATTATTCAGTTAGAGTTAAATTTAACTTTATACAACGTAAAAACGTAATTTAATAATTTAAATTATTCTCTTTTTTAAAATAAATAATAAAAATTTATTAAAACTAAAAATTAAAAAAAAAATAGGCTTACTTTCTTTAGTTTATTTCTATTTTTTAATTTTATTTTTAGTTTTAATAAACAATCGATTTCCTTATGAGAAGAAGCTTTAAGTCTTTGATTTTAAGAATTAAATTCACTCTAAAAAAAAATCTAGGGCATTTAAATCACGTTGTCATTTTACTTTAATTGTTCAATCTCCTTTAATTGAACGATTTTAATTTTTGTCCTCCCATTGTAAAATTTTGTAAGTTAGTATCCTTAATAATAGCGCTTTTAACTTGAGGACCTTGTAATATAATTTTATAGATCTTCATACTTCATATTTTTTCAGAAAAACCCAAAACGAAACTTCTCTAAAAGCAAACTCACTCTCTTTCCTCCGTCTCAATGTAATCCTCAACAAAGTTCAAAACTTTGCACAACACACATGATTTTCAGAGCCCAAAACTCAATCTTCTCACCTGCAAAACAATTTTCATCCCAAACCCTTCTTAAACCCTCCTCAAAATGGCTTTACCAAAGCCGATTCATCACCAAAGTTCGTCTGAAATGGGTCAAGAACCGTGGCTTAGACCACATTATAGATATCGATACCGATTTAAAGGCCGCTTGTCTCTTAAAAGACGCGATTAAGCGCTCTTCTACTGGGTTTCTCACTGCAAAATCTGTCTCTGAATGGCAAAAGCTTCTCGGTCTCACTGTTCCCGTTGTTCGCTTTTTGCGCAGGTGCTTTTCTTTTTTTGATAATTTTTATGGATTTTTGCATACCCATTTTGTGTTTTCGATAGATGTTTGAATTATAGGCATGGTGTAGTAAGGTGGGTTTGGAAGTGATTTTGTGGAAGGGCTTTCAGTTATTTTAAGTGCTTATATGTATTTGCTTCTTGAAGTGCTTTTTGGATTTCAGAAAGCATTTTAGCCAACCATTACAAACTTAACGCAGAAGTACTTTTTACCATTTGAAGGTCTTTTGTTGCAAAAGCATCTATGAAGTGTTTCTTCATAGAGAAGTGTTTTTTTCTAGATACTGTGCTTCTCCAAAAAGCAGTTTAGCCAAACACTATAAACTTAACAGAAAAGTGCTTTTATTTGCTTTCGTTTAAATGAATTGATGCTACATGGTCTCTTGAGTTGCAAAACTATACAGACAGAACTTGTAGAAAATTTATCAAGTTTTTAAAATGATAGTGTTGGGAAGATTTGAAGAATGGTGATGATGGTTATAATGTTCAATTCTTGTGTAGGTATCCGACTCTTTTTGAGGAATTCCCCCATAGCCGATATGCAAATTTGCCTTGTTTTCGACTGACAGATACTGCACAATTGTTGGACTCACAAGAGCAAAGTATACACCAAACTTATGAGAAAGATACTATGGAGAGGCTTTGTAGAATGCTGATGATGATGAAGAGTAGGACAATGCCGCTCCAATCGTTACATTCTTTGAAATGGGATCTTGGTTTGCCAGATAATTTTGAGAAAATATTGATTCCAAAATACCCAGATGATTTTCTATTTGTTAAGACCTCAAATGGACTTGCTGGTTTGCGACTTGCACAATGGCATGAAGAGTTTGCAATTTCTGCATTGCAGAAACGTAATGAAAGTAAGGAGACTGGTAACGAGTATAGGCAACTCAAAAGAGGGCAAACAGCATTGGCATTTCCAATGAATTTCCCAAGGGGATATGGAGCGCAGAAGAAGGTGAGAGCATGGATGGAGGAGTTCCAGAAGCTGCCATATATTTCGCCTTACGAGGATGCCAGGCTGATTGACCCAAATAGTGATCTTATGGAGAAACGAGCTGTTGGAGTTTTGCATGAGATATTAAGCTTGACAATTCACAAGAAGACTAAGAGGAACTACTTGAGAAGCCTGAGAGAGGAACTGAGTCTTCCGCAAAAGTTTACTCGATTATTTACCAGGTATCCAGGGATCTTCTACCTCTCACTGAAGTGTAAGACGACTACTGTGGCTCTCAAGGAAGGGTACCAGCGAGGAAGTGTAGTAGACCCGCATCCCCTTGTTCGTATTAGAAAGAAATTTTATCATGTAATGAAAACCGGGCTTCTATATCGATCTAAAGGTGTGAATATTTTACCTCAAGAAGACATTTTGCTTGATGATAATGTGGAGAGTGAAACAGAACAAGAAGAGACTGAGGAGGAAGAGATCGGATCTGGTGATGATTGCTATGAGGAAACCTCAGAATTGGAGGATGAGTCCGATGAGGAGCCATGATCATCTTACATTAACACACTATATTTTGTAACTTAAACCAGATAAAGATGATGATCAGGACTTCAGGTTAGTACTTCTCTTTAGGAGAATGTACAAGAATTTAGAAGAGAAAGTAAAGAAATGATGAGCCAGAAATATAAATGGAGAAGCAGATACTCGAGTCAGCTATTCTTTCGCTTGTTTTTATCTTCACTATGTGGAAGAATGCATTCCAGATTTACCAGCATCCATAAATTCTTACTCAAATCAGATTGGAGAAGCGGAACATTTTTCTTTGCAGCTTTGCTTTCTCAAAATGGAAATGCAGGTCAAATTGCCAGTAGAATTTTCTCGGATACTTGATTTAAGCTGTTGAAATCTTAGATTGCAGAGTAGAGCTTCTACCATTATTGATTTAATTGAATGTTAAAAGTTGTTTAGAAGAAGATTATGTGTAACTGATAGCATTAGGTATATTTTACTTTTTGAATTTTGAGGAGCTTTTGGCCAAAAGAAGATAATGAATTTCTAAAGCATGGCTTTGCAACAAGCTTCCTTTTCTGGTTTGCATGCCAACTTCATCTAATTCAAATTTGATTTCTAATGTTTTGGCAATGGTGAAATGCACTTGATTTTCAAAGTTTATGCCATCAACGATGCATCCCTGTTGTTAAATAGTATTAACTATTCTTAAACTGGGGATTTTTTATAATTTTGTAAAGAGGTGTTTAATATTTTTGCAGGTTTTCGTTTATAATCATATAAAATATATCATACTTTTCAGTATCAGTGGATGTGTTTCATATTAAACAATTTCACAGTGGGATAAATAAAATAAAACCCCATCAACAATGAAAGTATTCTGAGAAAGAATTTAAATCAAAGATCATAATGAAAGTATTCGGTAAAAAGGCTGACATCAAAGTTCTTACGAGTTACGACATCACCATACTAAGACCATGAAACCGCAAAGGTAAAAGCGTCCATATGAGTTACACAAATAACAGTTTTTAAACTATCAAACATGATGATATGTATATGATTATAACAGTTTTTAAACTATCAAACATGATGATATGCATATGATTAATTTTAGCCAGACAATCTCCTTGTGTTCAACAAAGTAAGATGATGAAACTATCAGTAAACTACTATTTCCCAACCCAAGGTTTGCCTTAATGAACTTTTCCATCCAAAAAGTTTTAAAATACCACTTTCTCACCCAAAATTAATATTCCGTTACTACCCAAAGCTGATTTTGACAGCAAAAATTCTCTCTGTCACCACCATTTGAACCTTTAATCTCCTTTCTACAAAACCTCTCTTACTCCGACACCTAGAGTTTTCTATTCTTATTTAGCTGATTTTCGATTGATTCCGATAGTAAACATTCAATCAGTCACCACCGTTCGATCCATTGGCCTCCACTCTACAAAACTTGTCTTACTTTAACTCTTGATAACTCGTCAAATGTCAACTAAAAAAATAAAATGTATTTTGAATATTAACGGAATATAAACTTTGAATGAAAAAGTAGTATTTTGAAACTTTTAGGGTGAGAAAAAAGTCGTTCACTCATAAAACTATCCATGTATTTTGTTAATGCATTTCTTATCAGAATACAATCTATGTTTAATGTCAACTCTAATCTTAGTGAATAAGCATAATATTAGTCGCAACCACAATAAGTACAGTAATAAGAATTGGCATGCGACTAGAGTAACTCTATAGCATTAAAAGATTACAAAGATCTCGAATACATTCCCCTATTAGATTGATTCAACAAATATCAGCATGTTCAAATGAGCAGTTTCTCAAGTATCTTTTTGTGTTTCCAATCCAGAATTAATGATACCAAGATTGTAGTGTGAATTAATAAATAAAAAGCTCTTAACAATAAATAAAAAGCTCTTAACAATAAATAAAAGAAGGAAAGCTACACCACCATTTGCAAAACCTACAAACCCCCAACTACTTTTCATCTGCGAAAGCACTTCTCAAGCTGCAGCTGTCTACAAAAGCACTTCCTCATTTTGCCCAACTCCCCTTCAACAACCCAAAAAGAATCCATAAATACACCAATGTCAGGGCAGCTACTCCTACCTACTGCTTTTCCCCTATATGTATGGAAAATGCTAAGGTATCGATCTGGTGACGTTACGGGTTAGTAAACTATCCCGTTGATACCCAGAAGAGCGTAGTGTTAATCTGACAATAATCAATCTAGTAAAGTTACGGTGCTGGTACTGTAATAGAGCTCATATATGTACATATTCTCTACATTTCACCAATTGGAGTATATAAACATACTAGCAAGTCACTTAGGACATCATAAACCTAATTCAATAGTTTCTATTCACCACCAAGCTAACCACCACTGGATCCTCCCAAGGTCAATAAGCCATGATACTTACAGCAAACTTGTACCCCCTCCATAAAACTCAACAAAGCCTGCATCCTGGATTAGAACCCAAATGAGCTCAAGACAGAAGTCAAGAAAAAAGGAGTCGTAATAATCCTTAAATTCTGAAGAAATAATATATACACTCAAGAGAACAGTAGGAAACATTTCAGTATAAAGAAGGATGCTAATCCCACGCACTGGTCACACCTGGACCATATCCCCCACCATAACCGCCAGGAACTCCATATCCACCACTACTATTCATTCCACCATAGTAATCTGCACTTGGGGCAGCCCTACTCATTGAGCTATCTCTTCTAAAGTCACGACCACCAAAACGCCCTCCAGACCTTCGATTCTTACCACCACTAAGAGTAGCTCGTGATGCATAACGACTAAGCCAAGCAGGTACTTCCTGATTTGCTTCTTGCATTAGCTCAGATAGTGGCCTTGACAAAGACATATTGTTCTCATTAAAGAAGGCTGTTGCTACTCCTGTTTTTCCTGCTCGCCCTGTCCTTCCTATCCGATGAACATAATCATCAATGTCATTGGGGAGGTCAAAGTTGACTACATGAGCTACATGTGGTATATCAAGACCACGTGCTGCCACATCTGTTGCTACTAAAATTGGTGTCTTTCCACTCTTAAATGATCTCAATGCAGATTCTCTTTCCTGCACAGAACCCGAAGGTCATCTGATTAACTAAAACTTCAGGTAAAACAACTCAGGTTAACATGTAGATGATGATTCTAATATTATTGGAACTCAAATACAAGCACAAGTCAATGCACAATCAGATCCAACCAAATTTTTGTTTCTTTTTGCTCCATAGATTCTGACAAACTAACCTGTTGTGATCTGTCACCATGAATGGTAGTTGCAGGAAACCCATTCATACACAACCAATATTCCAATGAATCAGCTCCTTTCTTTGTCTCCACAAAAACTAATGTCAGAGATTGCTGCAAACTCCAAAGACAAGTAGCTTCAATATTGAGACATATAAAGATCAACCTATCAAATTAAATCAGAATGAATACCCCCTGACTCAGTAGTTTTGATTAATATACACATACATTTACGGGGAGAAAGCTCCCAGAAATTTTTTCTCCAACAAAGACATAACCAACTAATAAGGAACTAAAATAGGCAAGATGATATGTCTTTACCTTGCCATGAACCCCATTTTCCCTCTGTGCATGCAGAAGGTCCATCAGATGGCTTCTCTTGTCAGACTCATGAACGAATTCAACCCTTTGAACTATAAGATCAGTACTTGACCCAACCCTTCCAACAGCCAGAAAGATGTAATTTGCAAGAAAATCAGATGCCAGTCTCTGTTCACCAAGCAAATTGCAAAGAAAACTGTCAACTGAAGCTTGCAAGACAATTTTATTTAGAACTTCTACTCTTCGAAAAATGATTCTCAACTACACATATTATGCTATATTACTATATTGAATAGATAGAAGTAGCTGGCACAACCACATAAGTCCAACCCACACTGAAGTTTATATCTTGTAACAGTAACAAAACTAGAATATAACTGTGACTTGACCATGACTAGGGAAGCTAGAAAATATATTCGTTGTTGCAAAATATCGTGCACCATGATTTCACCCTGTTTCTTATTTTAACGAATCTACTAACAAAAATAACAATAGTACTAGTAGTAAAAACTATATCAGTAGCTCCAATTGTCATGGGGATAAAACACAACTTGAATAGGTACCAAAGGAAGCCCTACAAGTTATTGAAACAAACCTGTATCTCTTTAGGAAAGGTGGCACTGAAAAGCATAGTCTGTCTCACCCCCGGAGGAGGCATATCCATTTGTTCCACTATTTTTCTGATTTGAGGCTCAAAACCCATATCCAGCATCCGATCTGCCTCATCGAGAGCCAGGTATCGAATCATCTGCAGTGACACTCTAGCCCTCTCAAGCAGATCAACCAATCGCCCCGGAGTTGCCACTAGAATATCAACCCCTCTCTCAAGCTCTCGCAACTAACAAACAACACACCATCAGTACAAAATAAAGTTAAGCAATAAAGATTCATAAAATAATCAATAGAACAAGGAGTAGCACAATAGAAGAAAAATAGCACTCACACCTTCAAGAACAATATAACATCACAGACAAAAGCAACGATAAATGTGATGAAAAACAGATCAAGCTATCAAATAAAACATTTATGAGGTAAATATATGAATTTATTAATTAAATCCAAGAGAAGAGTATCGCCAAAAAGCAGTTCCAAGAACGTTGTATGGAATGTAGATACAAATACCAAACATATTTCCTGTTTCCCACCAAAGAAAAGCTTTCTAAAAGCAGTTTCTACATTCTACAATTTCAACAGGTAATAATTTATATAAACAATTAGTTGATATTTAACAACAAAAATCAGTTGAATTTAATTCAAGCAGTAAAGATATGTTAGAAGATAATAGACCAGATAATACAGATATGGACCACAAACAGGAGATTAGAATGTCATGAAATTAACAAATACAAAGCATAAGAAGCCAAAAATTACAGTCAAACAACCAGAACAACCCAACTGATATCAAATAATGTAAACCTGGTCTTTGATTGGTGCTCCTCCATAAGCAACCACCACCTTAACACCAGTTTGGTAGGAAAACTTTCTGGCTTCCTCATGTATCTGTATATAAATCACAAATGAAACAAAAAAATATTACTGCCCAGCTGAAAAATCACATAATCTGATCATGCTTATTACATAAATGATCCAGACCAATCCCACCTGACATGAGAGCTCCCTCGTTGGGGAAAGAATAAGAGCAAGAGGGTAAACAGTTCGTGCTCCACGCGGTCTCTGTACATACTGCTCCCGCATTATCCCACTAATAATCGGAAAGCAAAAAGCAGCTGTCTTCCCCGACCCCGTTTGAGCACATGCCATTAAATCCCGCCCTCCAAGCGATATAGGAATTGCGTGACGCTGAACTGGAGTCGGTTTAACATACTTGCACCTCCTAATATTAGCATTCAACCCCTCCCCTAAATCTATCTCGGCAAATGTATTAACTGGTGGTGGCACATTATCACCGCTCGTCTCCACTGGAATATCCTCATAAGCATCAAAATTTATCACTGTATTTTCCTGTTCACCAAGCGCCTGCTCTGCATTAACATCGTCAGTAAATGGGTTCACTTCCCGCTCTCTCCGGTCCCACCCCCCACTTCTATTATTCCAACCACCACCACCACCAACAGTTCTACCACCATAATTTTGAACACCAGACCCCCCATAACCAGTTTGACGCCCAAGATCAGGACGTGAACCACCAACCCAGCGGGACGCACCAGCAGATGCCGCATAACCTACAGCTGGGCGATCATTGGACAGCAATGGAGCTGGGGCTGGCGAGTAGGCAGGAGGATCGGATGAGAGGGGCTTGTTACGGAGATGTGGTGGCACATAAGTGGCCTTTGTGGGACGAGCTGAGCTCCCATTGCTATTAGATGAACCAGTCACTCCATTTCCAATCTCAGAATTGGCCACAGAATCAGCCCACGAAGTTCTCATAATTCCACAAATTTCAAATCTTCAATCCAACAACTGCTCTTCTCAATAACCACAGACAGATCGAAACCCTGAAAAAAAACCAAAATGCAAGTGACTCAAATACATACATATCAAACTTTCCACAACAAAAATAATCAAAAAATCAAAAAATCAAAAAAAAAAAAACTTTTACAAAAAGATGGAACAAAAGTGTCAAAAACAAGCAAAAAAAATTAAAACAAACCCATTTTTTTCACAAATTTCTTAAAAAAAAAAAAAATATGAATCAAACCAGCATCCACTCCAAAACAACAAAATCTATCAAAATCATCAGAATTAAAAATTGCAACAATGCTAAATCCCATAGAAACCCTAGATTTTGTGCCGGCGTGAGATCTGACACGGAGCGAAAGTATCCCCCGAAAAACGCTAATAATTTAACATTTAAAAAAATAAAAAATATATTTTTTACCTTGTTTGAAAAAAACCAGATCAAATTCTTCTCTCTTTCTTCTGTCTTTCTTTCTTTCTTCTTTCAGCCGTCGTTATTTTCGCGTTGTGCTGGAACCTAAAAGACAAAATAATAATTATAATTATAATAATAATAACAGTAAATAATTTTTTTCTTTCTTTTTAAATAATTAATTTATATTTAAATTTGGTGTGTCCGTACAACCTCAGGTCTGTTTGCGTGAGAAAACAGGCTAACTAATTAACGGTGTTCAAATTTTAATTAATTAAATTTTTTTTTACTTAAATTAATTGATGTTCCTGAATTTCTTTTCTATATAAGTACGTGCTGAGCGGCGAGTGGCTAAGCGTAAATTTTTCTATTTTTCTAATTATTATCATTTTACACCCTCAAACTTCACTAGATTTGAAGAACCCCTTACTGTTTAAAAATTATGCTTAACAATAAGGATTGTATTGCATGTCTAAACTAACTCTCAAACTAATCAAATTAAATAAACTGAAGGGAATGGTGTGATAACTATACAGGTTTGTTGTATCAGTTAATGTGTTTATATATGTTGTATTATCCAACAATAATTAAAGAATTGATGCAGTGCACGACTAACATTAGTGTTTGTGAAGGTGAGCGATAGTGTACAAACACAACCCCTTCACCGACTTGGAGTAAAGCAACACTGCCTTAGCTCGTACGAAGTAACACTGGTAGCTTGATGTTACGATCTTAAGGTAACAAGATAAGCCATATTCATCTCTCTTCTTATTATAATTTATATACTCATCCACCCACCTTTGAGTAGCTCAAGTGGTAAGACGGGCATTAAGATGTGTGGTTAAGGTGTACTCTCAAGATTTAAGCAGATGTTCATGACGGTGGGATATTGTGTTAGTTACCTACAAGGATTAGTCGAAGTATGCACAAACCATTTGGACATTCTGTGTAAAAAAAAAGAATTATATACTCATTTTAATAAGAGTAGATACAATTAATAATTTTAAAAAAATGATTTTTTTTTAATTACTTTCAATGATATTTGTGATTTTTATATAACTTCTATTTAATCAAGTTTTACCATATGAGTTTTTATTGGAATTATAAATATTTATAACGAGTGATTCTTAAAAAAAAAAAAAAATGAATGTCGAGTGTGTGCAAATACTCTAATCTTTATAAACAAAGTCAAAGCATATAGCTATATACACAAACTCAGGGGATGTAAGTGATAATTCCTAAACTGTAAAGGGTACTTTATTAGTTTAAATCTTAGGGGGTCAGCAAATTTATTATCCAACTGTATTGTGTAATTAAATGCTGTAACTAATAATATCTGCGAATCCGAATTTTTAGCGTATTTGTGACGGTTGACTTTAATTGACGGGACGTACAATTTATGTGTGGGACACGTTGCACCTGATTTTTTTTTCTCTTGCGTCGTAACTTGTGCGAGCTTTTGCTTGATGGGAATGTACCTTTTGTAAAAGGCCGAGTTTTTAGGTGATTGGTTTGTCTCTCTTTTTTTTTTTTTTTTTGTCTTTTTCTTTTTTGGAAAATTTCATTATTTTCAATTTAAATTTACTAATATCAATTAATTTTTCACGGTTATACTAAATTATTTATAGGTTAATTAATAAATTATATTATAAAAATATTATTTTCAAAATTACTACTAATAAAGGAACACGATATTTTCCATAAATAGATAAATACAGTTGGATTTTAAATGATATATCATAACATCTATGAGTGCATTTGGTTCATTATTTTGGATAGGATTTTGAGAATAATTTTGGATAGTTGGATAGGAGAGTATTACGAGGTAAAATTTAAAAATTTTAAAAAAACCTCAAGGTTTACTAATTTAATTAAACACCCCAATATGTAAAATGACAAAAATACTCCCACCACTCGCAGTGCTAGATTCCGGCCACCACCACCGGAATTTGGCCAAAAAATTTCATTACGACACAGACCGGTCGAATATATGTCGTAACACGTCGCTATAGCCTTTTCTGGCCAGATCCACCATGGATCTAGATGGAAAACGCCATATCTACGCTTAAATGTGGTCGTCGACGGTCGCAAAGGTCCATCTTTGGCCATCAGCGACAGCCAAAGAAATGGTCAGCGTTGATGATCGATGAATAACCGATCAGTTCCGGGCTTGGTTTAAGCTGTTGTGACAGATTCTGGCTACCACCGACGGTGGTTGCCGAAATCTGGCAAGTATGGGTGGGTGGGGGTATTTTTGCTAATTTTTAAACTTTTTTCTGGGGAGTATTTAGTGAAATTAATAAACTTGAGGGGTCTAAAAGCAATTAAAAAAATTCACTAATATTTCTGGAATAATGTGCCAAACAATATTTGGGGAATAGGATTGGGAATATGGGTAGAAATACTGAACCAAAAGCACCCTATATTTTTATGGCCAAACGCATGCACCCACCTATAATTTGCTATAAAGATAATGTGATACCCAAAAAGTTTGAAAACGTCAATTGTCTACCTTCCGTCCAAATCTGTTAGTAAAGTTTGTTTAAAAAAGGATAATATGGTAATTTTATATTCAACAAAAAAATATAACATTCTACATTAGTCACGTGTCCATTTTCTCTCTTTAATATTAATTTTATAAAAATCTTTCTTCTCAATTTTAATTATTTTATTTTTATAATTAATTTTAATTAAAATTCTCATCTTCTTCATCTCTCGCGAGAACCACAGTTGCCAGAACCAGGACAACAACCAGCAAAAATGACCAAAGCCCTAAAAATAAAATAATTAAAATTGAGAAGAAACCTCAAACAAGTGGTGTGCCAAAACTTGGAAAATCAATCATCAATGCCAAACTGATCAGAAATCCCAAAAAATAAAACAAAAACACAAAAAAAAAAACACTCCCAATTAATCTCCAACCATCAATTTCCCATTAGAAACTCCAAAAAACACCAATCAATCCCAATTCAACAAACAACAAAAACCCTAAGAATTCAATGGGTGGTGAAATGTGAGCAAACGATGACGGGAAAAATGGAGGTTTTGGAGAGGGCACACCAAAAAGACGATTGGCGGGGAGAGGAAAGGTTTTCAGTGATGGGGCTTTCAGAAAATGGGTGGGGAAGTGCGACAGCTTTGCAAATGACCCCCTTTTTTTTTGCCCTTTTATGAGCAAGATGAAGATGGGGAGAGAGAGAGGAGAGAGGCTTTCGATTTGGCCAGGTTCTTGTCCATATTTCGATGCTGGGTTCTTGCCTAGTGACTGGAGGAAAAAGAGGGAGAAGAAAGGGAAAGAAAGAGAAGGTAGAGAATAAGAGAAAGATGAGAGAGAGAGAGAAGGGGGAGAAGAAAAGGAAAGATAAGAGATTTGGATGGATTTTTTTAATATTTTATTAATGCAATTTTTTTTTTTAACTTTTTTTATTTTTTGATGCACAAACCCTAAAACAAAAAAGTCAAAATGACTTCACAAAAATGATAGAATATCAATAATACTATTTTAATTAACAGATTTGGACGAAAAGTTGGTATTTATCATTTCAAAACTTTGTGAATACCAATTTGCCTTCAAAGCAAACTCTGGTAGGTATAAGTTGCTCCCCCATACTTTAGTCATATATTATTTTGTTATTTGTCGTATACATGAAGGAAATGAGTTGGTAAATTTGTTTCATCGAAGAATTATTCTCATTGACTTAAACATAAATAGCAGAGTCTAATCCTTCGTATAAAAAAAAAAATTCAACTAATAGAAAATTAAGACTATAACCAAAAAAAAAAAAAAAAAAAAAAAAATAGTTAAGTAAACCATTTGAAAAACAAGACGAGCATTTATTCGAAAAATGATACATGACCCTCACGAGAGTCAAATGGATCCATCTAGGGATATTTACTAAATTCACCTTATTTTCAAAGCCTAAACTAGTAAATGCTTTTACTCAAATACCCTCATATATATGAGTTTTCTTAACGTATACCTTAATGGCAAACGTGACCACAAATAGAACAAAATTTAATTATTTCAACAACTTTATTTATTAAAAAAACATTTTTAATACATTAATATAATAAATATTTTGTCTGTTATCGTTCCTAATGTGTACCATTAACCTTTTATATGTAGATTTTCTCCTTAACTTCTATCCATCGCTATTCTTTTTGCCATCTCTCCATTGACATTATTCTTTATCGTATATTTTCCATTAATATTTATTGTGATAAGTAGAAAATTTGTGTCTATATAATTGTTTAACGACAATAAAGGTGAAATAATCTATACCATTTAAACCCAATTTTCCATCAAAATATAACAATATATGTCATTATAACAAATATATTTTCACAAATTTCATAAAATAAAGTAAAAAATTATAATCCTAACTCACCATATTCAAATCTTAATACGAACAAACTTAAGTAAAACATAAAATATTTATTCATGGTTTTGTTGTAGAGCAATGTTATGCTTACAACTGAGTTGTATAACTAAATCGTACAAACAGAAAAAAAAAAAAATGACAAAACAGTTATTTTATATAAATTTTGTATAATTTTTATCTGTTCATATGACTCAATTGTAAGCAAAATATTATTATTTGTTGTAAGTGGTGGATTTCTACCAATTTTGCACATGACTCATGTGAGTCCACTTAAAGACATAAATCATGATTGGTCTTTACACGAGGGTAAATATGTGAGGAAGGATTATAAATTGAGCAAATTTCTTTCATTTTATAGGCATCTCAATTGGGAGAAGGAGATAATAAAATTTTCCCATTTCAGGCTTTTTTATTTTACTTTTAATTTTCAATTCTTATTTGTTTATTTTATTGTAATTACACCACTTAAATCATGACAAGTTTTACATATTTGAGCCTTAAAACAATGTTATATTTACTTTGGGGTATTTATGTCAAAAAATGTATATAATAATTAATTTAACGTAAATAAGAAATAATCTAATCACCCTTAAGTGATTGAATAATTAGATAATGACTCGTAAATATATTATTTAAGAGGTTTTGAATTCAAATCATCTCAAGTTAAATGGTTTAAGGGAATTAGCTGACAGTTTGAGTCCCTTTAGAACTTACTATTGAAAAACAATGGCTTCGTTTGGTTCACAATTTTGTGTTTTTGGGAAATTTTTTTTGAAAAAAGTTAAAAAAAAAGTTGAATTGGGCGGGTATTACGATGTAGGATTTATAAATTAATAAAATACCCCCTATATTTTTTTTTTTACAAAACACCCCCTATAATAAAATATTAAAAGTTAACAAAAACACTCCTAGCCTACCCTCAAATACGAACAGCCGGCCACCACCGCCGGAGGGTGGCCGGAGTTACTGTAACAAAAACATTAAAAATATTTAGGGGTATTTAATTAAATTAACAAATTTAAGAGATTTAAAAAAAGTTGAATAAAGTTAAATAATATTGTGAGTTTTTGGGTATTTTACTGTTTAACTTTTTTGAGAATACTAAAACTAGCCTTCTCAAAATCCAACCAAACGAAGCCAATAGTAGAGATACACGTAAACAAAATAATAATAATCAATAAAAGAAATAAAGAAGAAACAATCAATCAATTTTGCTGACGCTCAAATACATGAGTATACAATCACAACGCGCCCACGAGCTCANATCGTGATAAGTAGAAAATTTGTGTCTATATAATTGTTTAATGACGATAAAGGTGAAATAATTCATACCATTTTAACTCAATTTTCCATCAAAATATAACAATATATGTCATTATAACAAATATATTTTCACAAATTTCATAAAATAAAGTAAAAAATTATAATCCTAACTCACCATATTCAAATCTTAATATGAACAAACCTAAGTAAACCAGAAAATATTCATTCATGGTTTTGTTGTAGAGTAATATTATACTTACAATTGAGTTGTACAATTAAGTTATACAAACAGACAAAAAATAAAGGACAAAACAGTTATTTTACATAAATTTTATATAATTTTTATTTATTTATATGACTCAGTGGTATTCAAAATATTATTGTTTGTTATAAGCTGTGGACTCCTATTGATTTTGCACATGGCTCATGTGAGTCCACTTAAAAGACATAAATCATGATTTGTTGTTATACAATTGGTCTTTAGACGGGGTTAAGTATGTGAGGAACTGAGGATGGACCATAAATTGAGCAAATTTCTTTCATTTTATAGGCATCTCAATTGGGAGAAAGAGTTAATAAAATTTTCTTATTTCAGTCCTTTTTATTTTCAATTCTTATTAGTTTATTTTATTGCAATTACACCACTTAGATCATGACAAGTTTTACATATTTGAGTCTTAAAACAATGTTATATTTACTTCGCGTAGGATATTTATGTCAAAAAATGTATCTAATAATTAATTTAACGTAAACAAAAAATAATATAATCATCATTGGGTGATCGAATGATTAGATAATAACTTATGATTATCTTATTTAGGAAATCGAGTCACCTCGAAATTTTAAGGTTTAAGGAGATTATCTAGAGTTCGAGCCACTTTGGAATTTTAAGATCCAACAAAATTAGTCGCACCTAAACAAAATAATAATAATCAATATATAAAAAATAAAAAAACAATCAATCAATTTTGCCGACGCTCTAAATATCGTCAACTTAATCAAATTTTCCATTTAACGGATCACTATACATGAGTATACAATCACAACGCGCCCACGAGCTCATTTTTTCACGCGCTCTCTCATTTCGACTTGGTTCTCTAGAAGGGAAACAAAACACGCCCCAGAGGAATCTCTCAGTCTCACTCTAGGGTTGGGGATATTCCTAATCCGGATAGCGTTATCCCCATTTTGGAATCAAGATGGGCGCGAATTCGTTATCCACCGACTCCACCACCGATCTGGACGAGCAGATCACGCAGCTCATGCAGTGCAAGCCACTCTCCGAACAGCAGGTTCCTTACAGTTACAGCTTTCAATTGAATCTATTTGTTTATTTATGCGAAACGAGCTCGATCACTGTTACTTTCTGTTGAATTAGGGTTTAGATTTGATTCCAATCGACTGAATCGGCGTTTTGACTAGCGAATTCGTGGCGAGATCTCGTCCGTTGATTGTTTCGGTTGAGTGATAATTCACTAACAGATGTTGATTATGTGCCTTTGGTATTGTGTTTGATTTTTTTGTTTTCAAGAATGAATTTGAAAATGAAATTAAGAAATTCATATTTTTGTTCTAACAATTTGAAAATGAACAGTGAAGACGTGTTCTTTATCATTTTGTGGAGTAGTCTGAAGTACAAGACGGAAGTGTAGAAAGCAACATCTTTTATGTTTTCTGAATTTTCAATTTTTTTATTTATATCTGTAGTGTTTTGGTTGTTAAGGATCAAGCTTTGTGGAAAATATTTTTTTGTGATGTGGAATGTCAAACTTTTAGCATGAAACTTTACACTTGTGACATTGATAGCATGTAAAGGTAATAGGTGTGACGTTTCATGTTATAAGTGTGACATTCTATGTGATAAAAAATCGTTTTCAGTGGCATTACAGGGGTTGCAAATTTTTATTGAAATGGAATATTATGCTTATGATATCATGCTTGTAACATTTACATGTCATATCTTGTTGTAAGTATGACTTTAGTGTTATAAGTTGTGACGTTCTGTGTATCAAGTATAACATTTCATATCACACCCTTGTTTTAGTATAATTTTGTCTTTATCAAATTTGATTGTTGTCAGTTTATTCTCTTAAGCGAAAGAAGCTGACAACTAACGTTTTTTGTTTTTGCTTTGGTATGCTGTAGGTAAAAGCATTATGTGAGAAGGCTAAAGAGATACTGATGGACGAAAGCAATGTCCAGGTTCAGCTCTTTTCTTACTTCTCAATGTATCACATTATTTTTTCTTGACAATTCTTTTTGTAACTAAATATGTAACCTTACTTGCTCTGGTATTATTTCTAACCTCAGGGAAGATAAGAATTTTCTTTGGAACTAGTTACTCTGCTGTTGGTTGCCTTCAGTTTGAAAATTAATTGCTTGGTTCTCAAATTCTGCTTGCAGTATGATTATTGGACTCTTTTTATATCGACTTTTTCCTTTTGCCTGCCTTTCGCTAAGTATTTGTCATACTGCTTATCTTAATATAGAACATTGATTTTTCTTGTAATGTTTTTTTTTGTGTTACAGCCTGTGAAAAGCCCTGTGACAATTTGTGGCGATATTCATGGGCAGTTTCATGATCTTGCAGAACTTTTTCAAATTGGAGGGAAGGTATCAGTTTTGACTATAACCATTTTGTATTCAACTTTCTGTTTCAGCTGAGGGAATTTCTAAAATAATTATTTGGTCCTGTCAAAGAAATGCTTTTGCAGATTGAAGTGCTCCAGAGGTATTGTAGTTGGGTAAATCGCCAGTAGTCAGGAAACTGTTCATTTTATTTACTAAGCATCGGCGTATATTGTTTAGTTTATGCTCTTTTGAAAAAACTCACTTCTCTGCATAGGAGTTGTGCTTTGATGGATTTCTTGTGATTAATGGTGTATTGTATTTCTTTCATTGGAAAAAATCATCAACATTAGATTCAAGTTAGAGCCATTTTGATCTGACTTAGTTTATCTTAACTGGCTTTCAAAAACAACCATAATAAGATTTATGCTTTCATTGGTTCTACCATCTCTTGATAACATCTATGTGGTTTGATTTGATTTGTTAAGTGCCTTCACTAGTTCACTGTGTATTTCTATGTTTTCGGATAAGATGATCTGTTGATTTATCTTCTGAACATCTTTCCTGTTGATTTCAATCTGATCTTACAATTTAAATTGACAGTGTCCAGATACCAACTACTTGTTTATGGGAGATTATGTGGACCGTGGCTATTACTCTGTTGAAACCGTCACAGTAAGTCTAATTTAAACTACATCTTTGGAGTTATTTTAGAAGCTTACGTATTGATGGTGATAGCTGAAAAATCATATGAAAAATGGAAGATATGATGAAAGGGAAATTTATATGGCTTTGATGCAACTGCTTGAAATCTGAAATTTTAATGTAAGTGGCAAACTGGCACTTTTCAAGCTTTGAGGGAATAATTTTACAGGTGGGTGAGAATAATATTCTATTGTTTTTCGTAATAAAGAAATGGAGTGTTAGATGATATATTTATCTTGACTTTAGTTTTGTGGATTGCTGGTCCACTCCTTGGTAGTTCTTTCCATCTTTAATAAAACTTCCTGTTTCCTATGAAAAAATGTCCACAAGTGGTAATCCCAAAATGTTGGACTAGCTCTTGTTTTAACAAAAAATTTAGTTAATTGATTAAGCAAATCTTATCCTTCTTCTCCCTCCTAAATTCTCATGTCATATGTACTGGGAACATAAAAGAAATATATCACTTGGCAATAATTGAAGTTGAGAGTTAGGTAATGCTGACACCTTGATCCATGTTATCTGGTGCCACAAAACCTGTATATGAAGGTCAATATTGAGTAGTGTTTCTGAGACTAAATTGTGGTATTCAGCAAAGACTGAAATTTTACAATTGTATGAATATTTACTAGCAGCTTTTGATCATTTATGTTGGTTTTGGGGGAAGGAGTGTAGATTTATTTGCTATATTGACACTTAGGGATATACTTGAAGTTATTTGTGATACTGAATCATGTGTTTATCCAGCTGTTAGTGGCCCTTAAAGTACGTTATCCTCAGCGGATCACTATTCTTAGAGGAAACCATGAAAGTCGTCAGGTACATTCTTATAATCCTTTTCTTCTCTTTTTAGTTTCATTTCTTTTTGCCCCTAGTGGCCTTTTATTCCAATCAGCTGCAGTGAGTTGCAGATTCTGAACATGGTTCAAGCACTATGTTTCGAATTTGTTTGGTAGTTTATTTAACTTATGATCTCAGTTAAACTAGCTCTAGTCTGTTGTTCCTTTGTAAAGACATGTTATTTAAAGCCTTCTAATGCAATGGTTGAGTCTTATTTTGCATAAATTGTTGTTTAACTTGTAGAATGTTGATTGCGAATATTGAGCTAAATATTGCTTCATTTAATGTCACAGATTACTCAGGTTTATGGATTTTATGATGAATGTCTGCGGAAGTGAGTTCTCTCTTCACAACGGAACATGTTCTGTATGACTTCAAAATTAAATTATTATTATTATTATTATTAATTTTCATATGGTTTGTTTATTCAAAATCACATTACTAGCTAGCTAGTTTGTAGTCATACTAGAGGCTTTGGTAGTAAATCCTGTTTGCACCAAAGTTTGGGGAAGAGGGAGCAATTGGCATAAATTAGGGAGGTTGGGAGTTGGGATACAACAGAAGAACAAAAAAAATTGAAGCTCAAAACTCTTAGGATATGTTGAATCCCCGTCTTTTCATCCTGTTTAATGTTTATGCATGCATCTTGCAGTTATTGATATACAAATGTTGTAATTACAAAATGATGCATAGTTCTGTTAATAGTTCTCCTGAATGACACTAAGGGTGATTTGTCAATATTTTTGCTGCCAGTTTTTCTGTGGAATTCCGTAAGTAGTGCCTTTACCAATTTATATGTTGGTTTTACTTTCCTTTCTAGTTGTATGATTCTGGATGGGTCATTTCTGCTAAGGTCCTATTGGCATGTCCTGCCATTGTCATATGGAGAGATAATATCTTCTTTTAATGATTTATTTGCAGGTATGGCAATGCTAATATTTGGAAGATTTTTACCGACCTTTTTGACTACTTTCCATTGACTGCCTTGGTAAGTGAAAAAAAAGCATTATATTAATGCAACTTCAATAGTTTCTTATCACTAATTTAAAAAAAAAAGGTAGAAGAAAAACTTGCTGCTCATACTTTTGATTGAAAGTCACCGAAATGTGGATTTTATGGGGAAAAGAAAGATAATGAAGAAACGAGCATTTGTATTAGTCACATCAAAATTGTGGTTCTGCTCCATGGTTCTTCATTGAGGCTGAAGTGATTATGATGATAGTGGAAGGATTTTGACTATTGGTAGCCTATCATAGTATTATTCTACACATCTAAGTCCTTTTTCCCTCCTATGTAGGTTGAGTCAGAAATTTTCTGTCTGCATGGTGGACTATCACCTTCTATTGAAACCCTTGATAACATCAGGAACTTTGACCGTGTTCAAGAGGTTCCTCATGAAGGACCCATGTGTGATTTGTTATGGTCTGACCCAGATGATAGATGTGGCTGGGGTATTTCACCTCGTGGTGCTGGATATACGTTTGGCCAGGTAACTCGCTCTCAAATATGAAATCCTACCTTTACTTTCAAGATTCAGCTTTCTTTAAATTTTTAATGGTTACCTCTCTTATCTTTAGTCCTCTTTTAACGATTGCATTCTGCTTTGCAGGACATATCCGAACAATTTAATCATACAAACGACTTAAAGTTGATTGCCAGAGCTCATCAGTTGGTCATGGATGGATTTAACTGGGCACATGTAAGTTCTTAAAGACTATGATATAATTATAAGATTTTTTTTTTTTTTTTTATCCTGCATGAAAGGATTTTGAGCGTGACTTTTAACTTTTCTTCCCTGGGACAGGAACAAAAGGTGGTTACTATTTTTAGTGCACCTAACTATTGCTATCGCTGTGGGAACATGGCTTCTATTTTGGAAGTTGACGATTGCAAGGGCCACACATTCATCCAGGTCTCTCTCTCTCTCTCTCATTTTCCTCAAGAATTTAGACTAATTATCATAGACTTCTGCAAGATATCCTTGAATTTTATTGGTACCGATGTTTGCATCAACTATTAAAGCATCATTCCTTTTACAGGATTTTTAATAGTTTCCAAAAACATTGAGTAAGATAATCTCACAGGGTTTTTGAGCCATTCAATTTATTGCTGAGTGTTCAAATCCATTTTTGACGTTCTGGATGTTCAACAAAGTTCATTTTTTTACAGTTTGAGCCAGCTCCTCGGAGAGGAGAACCAGATGTTACCCGCAGAACGCCTGACTATTTCCTGTGAAGCTGCCTTGCCATACTGATTCCATTCCACTTCATCTCCTCCCCTCTTTCGGCCACAGTCGCTCAATCATTGATCCTTGTTCAACAGATGCTGGCTGGGTTTGAAATCTTATATTTTGTTTCTAGACCTGCTTCTCTGATGATTGTGTCGAAAGGGAATGTATATTAGGGAGGTTAGATACCCTTTTAATGTGTCTTACTCTTGAAAAAGCTTTGTCGGAACTCTACTGGAGAGTTGCGTAGCTAATCACTGATCGTCATTTAAGTGTTACAATGTGCTGAATATGTAGATATTCTTATTTAATTATGTACTTTCAACTTATTATTCTTTTTCCTGACCCCATCTCATTCGATGACTTGGTATCGGGATAAAAGAATTTGATATCTAGCCGGGTGCTTTACCTTTTTTTCTTAATTTATTCTTCCCTTTATATTTTAACGAGGGTGATTGAAATGCTGTTGTTTTATATGGTTTCTGTTTTTGGTTACCCATGTTACTATGACTTTCAAACTCTTTTTTTTTTTTTTAATCTTTTAATCAGTTTTACTTGTGCTTTTAATTTGATTCTTCTAGATGAGTGATAGGTTTGCTATTCAGGTATGAATGGTTATATATTAATTTAGGTCATGAAGAATCAATTACTGGATTTAATTAGGGTTTAATACAATTTCCCCCTTTAGCTTTTCGTAAATACAATTTCTCTCTCAAATATTTAAATTAATAATTTTTCATTAATTGTCGTAAATAGTAATTTCAACCATCCACTTCTGGCCAGATGGATAGAGGGGCACATGAATCATGATTGAAAGCGTGTCCCCAGTTTTGAGTTGGAGTTGTACTGGGGGTAGCCAATTATCATACCATAAAAAAAAATTATTTTCTCAAATATTTAAAGAAATATAATAATTTATACCCTGATCGTTCATGTTTGGTTAAGATTTAGTGTTTAATAAATCAAGGGTAATGAATTTGATGGCAGTATTTCGGTGTATTTTACCGATCAAAGAAATGCTGTCTAGGTCATTATAAAAATTCTAACCTATTATTTTCAGACTTGAGGAATTTGTTATTCAATAGAAATAAAACCCAATTAATTATAAGCTTATTTTGCCAATAATTTTCTATCAATTGCCATCCATGAAATATAAAAGTTGCATACCCAGAAAGCAAAAAATAAAATAAAATTGTTGGAACAAAAAGGTTTAAAAAAAAAAAAAACTAAATAATTTCATCAAGAATTTCTAATATTTATGAATACAATCTCTAGTCTCAAGAACATATATGGCATCTGCTGCTTCACTAAATGTAACTACAAATTGACCTCTATATGATAATAACGGCAGAACAACTCAACCAGAAGAAAAAGAAACAAACGGATTGTTATCTCCCTAACCAAAATAGGTGATTTACAGAATTACAAAATATATATATATATATTAAGCGTCAAATGTATACTAATATCGTGCAATAACATCGGTCGAGAATACATTGAGCATTCGATCGATCGATGAATGTTATAACCTCAAGTGAGAGAAAACCGATGGAACAAGATCTACGACCGACCATGCTAGTCCTGCATACTGAAGGAATCTAATACCAGTATCAACATCGAACGTTTCCTGCCCAGAGAAAAAGAATAACTTATGAGCATAACTAGTCTGCTTAATCTTATCTGACTTGTTTCCAGTAACTGATCCGTTAAGCATGGGAATGTAGCTGGTTGATTTTATCGGGACGCCTAAGGTGTGTGATATTACAGGAAGCATCCACTTTGCAAGCGCCTTACTGCAGAATTTAACTAGAAGAATTGTTGGAAGTCCCACAAGAATTCTTCCTATGAACACAGGGCCCGTGAATTCTGAGGTAAAGAGGCGTGGCACCGCTTCATGGTGGAACTGCGAGTATGTTTGCTGGACTCCAGCAACCTGGATAATATTGTCGCTTTAGTTAATAATCAAAACACAAGAAAGTAGAAAAGCAGGGAAGAAATTTATTTCTTTAGTTAAACAAGTATAAACATTTTCTTCTTTATATGACATTACCAAACATTAGAGAAGAAAAAACTTTTCCATTACAGAGAAAGAAAAAACATATAGTGAAGTAGCGAAACAGGAAGAAGTCAGTAATCATTAAAAGAATATATAGTTTTTTCTTTTAGAAAAAATTCCTTTTCCATATTTTCCAAGAATTAACTTAAGCACTTCAGAATTATCCTGTCAATTTGTCCTTATTTCTCCAAATGCCATAACTATTGCAGCTATATTTTCCACTAGTGACAGTGAAATGTAGGAGAACGATTCATGTTAGAAAGATTTTGATGAATTCTTGGTGATAGGTGCAAGTGAAAGTTAACCCAAGCATTGTTTCGATAGTAAATGGGTGAAGAAACACTTACAATTCCTAGTGCAACACCATTGAAGGCAGTATGGAACTCAAAGCTTGGAGTTGGAAACTCAGGTGTTGGATAGGCAAAGAGCAACAAGAAGCTCAGGGCTGCCCAGAATGATGTAACTGCAACAGAAATAACATAAATACATAGCAAGCTTGTCAAATTCTGCATATCAATGTCCCTTTCTAGATTCAATTTAGAGAAATTGCAGTTCCAAATTGACCAAATTCCCCCTTTTTTAAGGAAGGACAACTAGCGTTTCAACAAAAAATTATTCATATTTTAACTTCTGCTAAACCAGAATCAGCTTTCAGTAATAGATAATTGTCATCAGTTGAAAATCAACAAGGACTTATAATGTTAGAAAGTTTGGATGCTTTTATAATATTTGATTTTGTAGGAAGGACAACTAGCATTTCAACAAATGTTAAAGCTTCCAAACTAACACTAGAAGTCCTTGTTGATTTTCAACCGATGACAATTATCTTTAATGCAGGGTGCTCTCATGTGGATGATGCAATCTCTCCTTTTCCCAAGTAGTTCATATGCCCCCTATTTCAAAAGATGGTAGCTTGCATTACTGGAGCTTGTTTTAGCCAGAGAAACACATAATCAGGCACCATTATTAAATTTTATAGTAACTATCAGGCAAATTCTAAATTAGGTTTTGGTTCAAGGTATGCCGAAACCTTCTCCTATTATCAGCCCTGCATCTAGCTAACCCAGATACTCCTAAAAACACAACTGAGATAGGAGGTAATGCAAAAGAAAGGTGACTTCCTCCACAACTTTCTCAGTCAAAGGAATGGCTTTCATGACATTCCCAGAGTAGCAAAAACAGCAGCTAATAATCATTAAAAATTTGATACCAAGAATGAAATATCAAGAATAGGACATACCATTTTGTCCAGAGACTATAAAATTGTCAATGTATTCATGAACTTTAAGCCAAAATGAAAGGATCAACAATCCCATTGCAAGTCCACCTATGATATCAATCAAACTGTGCATGCCAAGGTAAATCCTTCCTACCAAGAAAACCAGATTTCAGTTCAGGAATGCACAGTAAAAAACTACTAGTGCTGCCAATATTTTGTAAGAGTTAAACCTACCTATACCAATAAGCCCTACAAGCAAGCAAACAAAGGCAACTGCAGCAAATTTTATGAAGCCATTGTCAGGTTGGTAATAAGATAGGATATAGTGCACAAGATACCTGGAAAACATCACAAGTTCCACAGGAAACAATTAGTACAGACAATAATTAATCCATTTCTAGAACATAACAATTTGTACATTGGCAACTTGAAGAAGCATATTGGGGCACAAAACTTTCCCATGAATACTACATTAATTTGAAAACCAGATGAACAATTTTAACCTCCTTGATTTGAGCATTTTCAGAAATTGTCATTTTGCAGAAGGTCTAGAAATGTATACCTTACATTCCCCTAGGAACACAACCTACTATACAGCCCAATAAATATGCCTATAACACAAACACAAAAGAAGCAAAACATCAACAGTGTAAGGAATTATGAATACCCGGATAAGCAAACTGTGTTAAGAGTATGAGAAGAAGGCAATCCATATTCCATTGCATTCTCTTTCTCATCTTTGGTAGCTGTTATTCTCCTCACAGGTGGAGAAGTAGGTCTAGGAGCTGAAACCACATCCTATATAAACACAAAACACCACCAAAGGGCAAAAAAGAATTAACTTAAACATCTCATTCTTAGCCTCACAATCAAAATTAAAAAAAAAGAAACAAAAACTTTAACCAACAAGTAAAAGAAATTAATCACCTTTACAGCATTCCCTAAATAATCACAAAAGGCCATCAAAAGAGTCATCTGTCTTGCCAATTTTCCATGACCACTCTACAGCATAACCCCAAAACAGTAACTTTATATATGAAAAACACCTATTAAATCAACAATAAGCAACAAAAATAAGCCAAGCCAAAACAAAACATACCCAGAAGAGAAAAGGTAAAAAAGCTGTATAAAAAGGCACTGAAACAACACAAGATAACCCAGAGAAGAAATCATCCAAAAATTTATGCTGGTAATTCTGTAAAACAAAACAAACCCATTAAAGCCAACTAACTAAACCTTCAAAAACCAACCAAAAACAAAGCCTTATACAAAAAATGAGAATCTGGCTATTGTTCAAAAGGTCTCAACCTGGATCTGGAGAATTAAAGGAGTGTCATTGATGACCTGACGGGTCACCCAAAATTGCACCAGAGATCTAATCTTTTTTGTCAAATTCAAATGAGAAGCTACCAAAATCCACGAAACAATTCCACACAAACTCGTCACTTGCCACCATGTTAAAACGCTCTCCATATCTTCTCCTTCCCCTCTTTTGAAACAGAGGGATCAAAAGCAAAAAACAATAAAACTCTTCAAACCAAAAAAACCAAAAACAAAACAAAATAAAGACCACTTCTCTTATTTTTGAAAAGCACTTTTTTTATTTCTATTTTGGCTGGCTGGTGGCTGGAGCTCCACTTAGCAAAAGACTTTTTGATACCATTCTTGCTTAATTAATTATGTGTTAATCACTAAAACACGTTTAACTTTCTTGATTTAGTACATAAATCATATAATCAAGTCAAGATTACATTATGAATTGTTATATTTATTTTAAAAAATAATTAATTTATTTTTTTTAATTAAGAAGGTTTGATTGTAGTTGAAATAACATTATTAAATTTTTTTCTATTGTGAAATTATTGAGGTTTGAGTTGGATTTGGGTGGCGGAGACAAAGCCTATGACAATATTCCTCAATTTTGGAGGTTTCACTAAGCTGTTGTAGTATTTACATAGGATCCTGTATTGGGTAAATTTACTAAATACCCCTTGACATTTTTCAATCATTTTGTCTCGATATTAATGTATGGTTGGTTTAATATTTTATCCCTATTCTGGATCCTATTTTTCAAATAGCGTTTGGTACAATATTCTCAAAATATTACCCTATTTTTTTAATTACATTTTAACCCATAAAGTTATTAATTTCAACTAAACCCCCTGAAAAAAAAGTTTAAAAATTAACAAAAACACCCCATCAACCCAACTTGTCAGATTCCGGCAACCACCCTCGGTGATAGCCGGAATCTGTTCAACGGCCCAAACTTCCGACCAGAAATGGCCGGAAGTTCACCGCTGTGGCCTTTTCCGGCCAGATCCACACGGTCTGACGGAAAAGGCCAGATCTGGCCGTCGTTTGACCTTTTCCGGCCGTCGACGGCAAAACAAACCGTAGATCTGGCCTTTCGGCCAGATCCACCAGGACTAGCCGGAAAAGGCCATAACGACGTGTTACGGCACAGATCGGACAAGTCTGTGCCGTAACGAAATTTTCCGGCCAGATTCCGGCGGTGGTGGCCGGAATCTGACACTGCAGATGGTGGGGGTGTTTTTGTCATTTTACATGTTAGGGTCTTTAGTTAAATTAGTAAACCTAAGGGCTTTTTTATAAATTTTTAAAATTTACCTCGTAATACTCCCATATCCAATAACCCAATACTATCCCTAAAATCCTATCCAAAATACTAAACCAAACGCACCCAATAAGTTATAATAACTTATATGATCCTGTTAACAACTAAGGATAACATTATCCTCCATTCGAACCTTTGGTTCATGTTTAGAAGTTTAGGCCGTATGCCTTTTCAAAGAAAGTGATTATAATTACCCTACAAAATCGAGGATATTTATTTACATCAATAATGAACGGTTGGTTATTATATGATTGTATTGTATCACTAGGGGTAACGTTTTGAAGAGTTTTAATATATTATCGTAACTATCATATAGAATCTTGTATGTTTTTGCACACAGACTTTTAGCGTCATGAAGTTAGCAGTCAAGTAAATCTTTTCAGTGGTCATTTTTATTAGTGCTTGAGAGGCCTCTAACCTAAGAACCTATGTTGGACCGTTTGCTCTTTTACTATTAAGCTATCCAATGGTAGTTTTTGCACACAAACTCATTAAACTATCTTTTGAGTTGAAAGGATATTTTTATTTTTTTTCGATATCCATAAGCTATTGTAAATTACAGGGTTGTGTTATGGTATCGTGTGTTACTCCTGTTACTCCTTATCTATCATCTTGAATGATAAACCATGATCTAATAGTTCAGAAGAAAGGTAAGGATATAATGGTACCCTTTATAAGTAGACTTATAATTAGTCTTCTCTTACAAAATGGTATTATAGTGTCTACTGTAAAAGATGTAAGATTGGAATAATAAATTTTAACATATTATAAAATTATGTATACACTTCCTCGCATATTTTTATGATATCTTAAAAATAAGTAATACATTATAGCTATATTCATGTTTCAATGATATCTCGCTATCAGGATAATTGGCCGAATCTTGTAAAACTATTTCATAGAAGTTCATTGATATCTTCTTTTTATAAAGCAAATCGACTTTGATTAATAAATATTGTTTATATTACTCCCTCTGTTTTTTAATAAATAACGTGTTGAGGGTTTAACTTTTTTTTCAAATTAAGTGTCGTTGTCTTGTCTATGACATCTCCTCTCCCTCTCTTTCAAACGCCATTTAACACAACTTTCTCATCATTGTTTTTTCTTCATTGCATTTTTCACCGTACTTTCAGGGGAGGAGCGAATAAGAGATGGAGTAAGAGAGAGAAAAAAAATTTATATTAAAAAATTAATTTATTAAAAAGTATACAATTACTTAAAACAGTTTTTATTTCAAAACGGGGGGAGTATTTGTCTAGTGTTTAAATTTATAACAAGACAAGAGTCTAAATTTTCCATTTCTTTTCTTTTTTTTTATTCAAACTTTCTCTTTCATAAATATGTGAAATTCAAGGGTTATGTCGGTCGAATCACCCCTTAAGTTGAGTTACAATAAGAGAAACATTTAATTATATTAAGACAATTTGACTTTTCTAATGTTAGACTTTGGTTCAACCGTGATATTAAAGTTTCACCTAATAGTTATTTTCTCCCTTTCCCCCTACTTTTTTTTTTATTTATTTCCCAATTTCTCTTAGTTCTTTCTGTTTTCTCTCTTTCCCCCTCTTTTTCCTTTCTTCTCACCATTGTTAATCACCTCAAGAGTGTGCCCTGAGGCATGATCATGGCCATCGAGAGGCTTTATCGACCCTCAATCAGAATCGTTGTGAAGCCTTTGTGGCTTTTGCAGTTGCCATGAGGCCTCAAGCGGCTGACGGAAGGCCTTGGAGGCCTCTAGCAACGTTGAAGGTGTTGATAACCATCTTTTGAGAGATGGGGGGTGTTATAGAATTTCTCTATTGGGGGTGTTTGTAATTTTATAATAGGATGAACAAAGGAAAAAGTGTCATTTCGCAATCAAACTTTACTTATAAGAATTTAATATAATACAGAAATAGGGGTTTGGTTTAATCAATTTCACAACTTGTATAACAATAGGCAATCCTTTTGATCTCAAAATATCTTTAGTAGGAAGCTGAAGATGAAAATTTTTCCAAAGAACAGTTGAGACTTTGGAGGAATAAAATTTTGCTATACCAATTTGCACCCCGAGAAAGTAGAATTGGATTTTCTTTTGGAGTCATAAGCATTTGAAAAGCCAAGAGAAACCATGCACATATTCCTCCCAAATCAGTATATCCTTAAGAATATTACCCTTTGCAATATCAATTGATGTAACCATCATTGAGTGGTCGAGTGGTTAATCAGGACTTATGGGTGTATTACTCAAGATTTCTTGAGTTCAATCAACCTCGGCACCTAATAAGGATGGCTACTAAAGGTTTATCCGGTCGTTAACTTCTAGATCTCGGTTTAATCCAATCATATCAAGAATTGGTTTATCGAGCCATCTATCCTTCCAAAAATTAACCCTAAACCATTACCAACCACACGCTTGCTTTTTCCATGAATTAAACTGAAAATTTGTTTAATACCATGCCAAACTGACGAAAAATGATAAGAGTAGTTTAATGACAGAAGAAAACTTGTACTTGGAGCCCAACAAAACAACCCATGCTGTATCAGATTACAAATTTTTTTACCTTGTGTTCAGGACAACCGCAAGATTGAGAGGTCAAGATTACGATAACAACTACCTTGGGTGATCGTATAGTTCGACATGGACTCTTAGGTATATTACTTAAGGAGATCTGAGTTTGATTCTCTCATCGGTTGCTAATAAGAGTAATCACTGAAACTCTTATCCGACCGATAGTTACAGAGTTTCGAGAGATTAGTTAAAGTACGCATAAACTAGTCTGAATACCCCCGATCATAAAACAGAAAAAAAAATAAAATTATGAATAACGAAACCACCTTTGAACGTAGGTAAACAACATCGTTTTCAAGAGACAGTAACAAGCTTTCTCTGATCCATATCACCTAATTACCAAATAAAATTACGAGCATGAGTCGTAGGAGATTCCACCAAAGATGAAGGCCACCTATAAAATCGAGAAATTGCGAAGCAACATGGATTGAAAAACTGAATGAACAAACTGCACCCTCCCTGCCATGGATAAAAGTTTCCCCTTCCAACCTATATCAGCCAATGGTCTTAAAAATACAACATGTAGCTTGTCTTTAACAAAAAAAAAAAAAGAACACCCAAGTATGTGGAAGGAAGAAAAACTTTCATTGAATCCCAGAAGACGGTGAACTGTTGACCTTCTAGTTGTAGAAAATTTACCCAGAAAGAAAAAACTTTTATAAGATTACTTTTTTCTGTAGTGTTAAGGTACTCTTGGCAAATTGTGGCTCAAATTGTTTCCCCTATAGTCATTTAAATCTCATTCTTAATAGATGTGGAATCTCAAATTGTTCAAAAGGTGTTTGGCTTTGGCAAGGAGATCCTTTTGTCTCCTATTTCGTTTTCTTTATCAGAAGAAGGTCTCAGCCGATGTTTAATTATGGAAAGATTAAATGCATCGATCCATGCTCCTAGGGGTTGTATTCCTCCTCCTCATATTCTCTATGCTAATAATGTTTATTTATTTATTAATCATAACAAATTGGAAGCTCCACGGCTTGAACCGGGCATATTGTTTGGAGAATAAAAGCACTTACCACCAAACCACAACTTGGGTTTTTTTTTTAAATTAGCCCCTTCAGAGATAGATATCCAAAAGCCCCCACGGTTTTCCATAAGTATTAAAAAAAACAAAAAACAAAAAAAAACCTATGATATTATATTACGTACCCATTTTGGTAATGGGTAAATGTTAATTAAATTGTATTTTAGGAGTTTTCTTAGGGATTTATTTGTTAATTAAGATTGAGTTTATCTCAATAATTTAAATAAATTAGATTATGATATAGACGAGTTTTATTTTAGTTGAATAAATCAGCTACGTATTTAGGATTTTTTAGTTGGGTTTGAACGTGTATTTTGGTTTGTTTAAGTTGTGAATTTGTTTTGCTATTTAGTAGGGAAGTATGGTTGTAAGCTCATATATATTTCCTAGAATTCTATTGGAATGAGGAGGATGATTATTTACATAAAGGGTTCTATTTGAACCCTAGAGGTTTCTAGCTCCCTCAATTGTGCAAGAATTGCTTTCTTCTCTATTTAATATCAAAATAGGTCGAAAAAAGAAAACTTCTCCAAGCACGTTTGTATCAAGTGGTATCAAAGCCCAGGCATGGACCACCAAATTCAGAAACTTGAGCAATCGGTGAAAGCTTTAGCAGCGACTCAACAAAAGTTTATGAATGAAACCCAAATTTTGTTCAGCAAACTCATTGGTAAGATTGATCAATTAATAGGTCACTCTTTTGAGGAGAATAGAGAAGCTAGGTGCCCCATTCAAACCCTTGCTATCATTGTTAAAAATTGCCCCATTCAAGCAACTATAGTCCAATCATCTTTCGCTCAAGCTACTGCAATCCAATCTTCTTCCTCTCAAGCCAACGTCTTCCAATCTTCTTCTGCCCAAGCCACCGTAGTCCAATTTTCCTCTCAATAAGCCATTGCAATCCAATCTTTTAAAGCCACTACAATATCGGAAAGTATATGGAATTTGTTTGAACTAATTTTTCCAGCAATTCATATTAAGTTGTGGTTGTCTTTTGCCTGGAGTTATTTGTTTAACCAAAACAAAATCCTTGAGGACAAAGATTGTTTCAAGATGAGAGGAATGTTACGTACCCATTTTGATAATGGGTAGATGTTAATTAAATTGTATTTTAAGAGTTTTCTTAGGGATTTATTTGTTAATTAAGATGGAGTTTATCTCAATAATTTAAATAAATTATATTAGGATATAGATGAGTTTTATTTTAGTTGAATAAGTCAACCACGTATTTAGGATTCTTTAGTTGGGTTTGAACGTGTATTTTGGTTTGTTTAAGTTGTGAACATGTTTTGCTATTTAGTTTTGCTATTTAGTTAGGAAGTATAGTTATAAACTCATATATATTTCCTAGATTTCTATTGGAATGAGGAGGACGATTATTTACATAAAAGGTTCTATTTGAACTATGGAGGTTTCTAGCTCCCTTAATTGAGCAAGAATTGCTTTCCACTCTATTTAATATCAAAATAGGTCGAGGAAAAAAACTTCTTCAAGCATGTCTGTATCAAATAAGGATAATATTTGATTGTGACAGAGTGATTGTTAGAGTGATTATCTCCTATTTTCTAGGCATTAGCTCCTGTTATTTTTATATTTTGTTAATTGTAATCTCTTATATAAGAGAGATGAAGTAATAAAGAGGGGGTGCCTTTTTTTAGTTAAAAGGTGTTGCCTTGAGGTCTTGGTTTCCTCCATTAAACCAACAATTAATTTATTTTTCCAGCTAGCTCTACTCCACAATATAAGTACTTCTAAGAAGAAAAACCAGTTCGTACCAAAGTGGTATCAAAGCACAGGCAAGGACCAAAGAGTGGAACACTTGGAGCAGACAATGGAATCTCTTTCAGGAGGCCAGAAAAAGTATTATCAACCAATTGCATGATTTATTTTCTCAACTCAACACACGCATTGACCTGATTGCACGCCACCAAATTAAAGAAAGTGGGGAGAATTCTTCAGCATCAGCAAAATCCAGCAAGCAGCGATAGGAAAGAAATACTGCTCTTTCAAATCAAGGTTCAACATCATTGTACACTCCAAAATTTGTAAAATTGGATTTTCTTCGTTTTAATGGAAGTGAGATTCCAACAAGTTGATTGTGTAGAGCGGAACAATTCTTCTAGTTTCATAACACTCCAGTAACCGAAAGAGTTTCATTGGCTTCTTTTCACTTGGAAGGAGATGCTCAATTATGGTACCGGTTCCTAAAGCAAGAGATGATTGTCGTTGGATGGGAGGAATTTAAAGAAGGGCTCCACTCGCGTTTTGGTCCTAATCAATTCCTTGATTTTTTTGGAGAGCTTACTAAGTTACAACAACAATGTTTGGTATGAGAATTCCAAATGCAATTTGAGAAATTATTAGTGAAAGTAGGTTCCTTGCCGTTAGGGGTGAGCGGTTTCAGGTACCCTGCATTTTTCGAGGGAACCAGAATTGGAACCACATAGTGCAGTGTAGGTTCTCAAAAAAAGAAACCAGAACTGGAACATGTCGGTTCCAGTTCTTAAATTCAAGAAATCGGAACCTGAAATGCAGGTTCTGATCCTTACCCAGGTACCCTATAAAAAATAAATTACCCCCCTATTAGTTTAAAAATGACAAAAATAAGCTTACAAATACACCCTAACAAATTAAGAAAACCTACATTTAGTAGTTTTCAACTTTTGATTACTCATTCATTTGTGTTAGATGTGACTCATAAATCCTCTAATCTCTAGGCAACATTTGAATTCAATCAATTTATCACAATTCACATAAAATTTCTCAATCAAAACTAAAACACAAACAGGTTCCAAGTTGGGTACCTGCTTCAGGTTATTTTCCCAGGTTCCAGTTCTGATTCTGGTTTCGAAACTTGTAGAAACTGGAACTGTAATCGCATAGTGTCGGTTTCATTTTTGGTTCCAATAAAATGGAACCAGAACCTACTCACACAGTGTTGGTTTTGGATCTGATTCCGATTCTACCCGCTACCCGTGCTCATCCCTACTTACCATAAGGTAGACAGGTTAGTTGCTTTATAAGTGGTTTAAAGGATTCCATTAGAGCTGATGTGCTAGCAAATTGACCTTCGACGTTGTCCTTAGCCATTGAGGTAGACAGGCTTTATGAAGCTAGGAACAAAGCCCGTGATCTCGTCTCATCCAAAGTTTCGTCCACAAATTATGAAGCTCAAAGTGGTCCAACAACAATGCTAATCAAGAGACTAACAATGGAAGAAATAGATGAAAGAAGGAAAAAGGGATTATGCTTCAAATGTAATGAGAAATTTGGTCCCAGACATCGTTGCAAAAAGTTGTTCATGATTCAAGCTTGTTTCAATGACAGTGATGCAAACGAAGAGATGGAAATTATTGGTGGAAGTTCTGAAATTCCATGGTTACCTTAGTTGAATTAAACCCTTGAGGACAAGGGTGTTTTCAAGGGGAAGGGAATGTTACATTCTTAAAAAATAAATATTTTTTTAATTAAATTATCTGTTTTTTAATGAGTTATAGTTGAATTAGTCAGATAAGGATGATATTTGATTGTGGCAGAGTGATTATCTCATATTTTCTAGGCATTATTATAGTGTCTACTAGTACCAAGATGTCGGATTTGGCCTTTACCAAGGCCAAGTGACCAAATATGGTCTCTATCAACACCGAGATACTGAATTTAGCATCTCAGAGCCAATAGGGGCCATATTCAACCTCAATTGGCCGTTAAGAGGATTTATTGCCCTTCAATTGGCATCACCATGAATGCTTTATGGCTTTGGTGGTTGTTGCAAGGCCGCTGACAACCTCAAACGGTTGTTGCAAGGCCATGGAGGCCTCCAGCAACATTGAAGGTGTTGGCGACCATCTTTTGAGAGATGGAGAAGTGTTTTAGAAATTCTAGTTTAGGGTGTTTTAAATTTCACAATAGGTTAAACAAGGGTAAAATGGTCATTCCACAATCTAACATATTTTCACTAATGAAATTTAACAGACTCGGGTTTTAGTTTGTGCAAGCTTACTACTAAT
>NW_022195234.1:0-7500 GCF_008641045.1 Pistacia vera | reverse complement strand
AATAAGTAATACATTATAGCTATATCCTATTTCAATGATATCTCGCTATCAGGATAATTGGCCGAATCTGTAAAACTATTTCATAGAAGTTCATTGATATCTTTCTTTTATAAAGCAAATCGACTTGATTAATAAATATTGTTTATATTACCCTCTGTTTTTTAATAAATAACGTGTTGAGGGTTTAACTTTTTTTCAAATTAATGTCGTTGTCTTGTCTATGACATCTCTCCTCCCTCTCTTCAAACGCCATTTAACAAAATTTCTCATCAGTTTTTTCTTCATTGCATTTTTCACCGTACTTTCAGGGGAGGAGCGAATAAGAGATGGAGTAAGAGAGAGAAAAAAATTTATATTAAAAATTAATTATTAAAAAGTATACAATTACTAAAACAGTTTTTATTTCAAAACGGGGGGAGTATTTGTCTAGTGTTTAAATTTATAACAAGACAAGAGTCTAAATTTCCATTTCTTTCTTTTTTTTATTCAAACTTTCTCTTATAATATGTGAAATTCAAGGGTTATGTCGGTCGATACCCTTAAGTGAGTTACAATAAGAGAAATAATTAATTATATTAAGACAATTTGCTTTTCTAATGTAGACTGGTTCAACCGTGACATAAAGTTTCACCTAATAGTTATTTTCTCCCTTTCCCCCTACTTTTTTTTATTATTTCCCAATTTCTCTTAGTTCTTTCTGTTTTCCTCTTTCCCCCTCTTTTTCCTTTCTTCTCACCATTGTTAATCGCCCAAGAGTGTGCCCCGAGGCATGATCATGGCCATCGAGAGGCTTTATCGACCTCAATCAGAATCGTTGTGAAGCCTTTGTGGCTTTGGCAGTTGCCATGAGGCCTCAAGCGGCTGACGGAAGGCCTTGGAGGCCTTAGCAACGTTGAAGGTGTTGATAACCATCTTTGAGAGATGGGGGTGTTATGAATTTCTCTATTGGGGGTGTTGTAATTTTAATAGGATGAACAAAGGAAAAAGTGTCATTTCGCAATCAAACTTTACTTATAAGAATTTAATATAATACAGAAAAAGGGGTTTGGTTTAATCAATTTCACAACTTGTATAACAATAGGCAACCTTTTGATCTCAAAATAATCTTTAGTAGGAAGCTGAAGATGAAAATTTTTCCAAAGAACAGTGAGACTTTGGAGGAATAAAATTTTGCTATAACAATTGCACCCGAGAAAGTAGAATGGATTTTCTTTGGAGTCATAAGCATTTGAAAAGCCAAGAGAAACCATGCACATATTCCTCCCAATCAGGTATATCCTTAAGAATATTACCCTTAGCAATATCAATTGATGTAACCATCATGAGTGGGCCGAGTGGTTAATCAAAACTCATGGGTGTATTACTCAAGACCTCTTGAGTTCAAAAACCTCGGCACCTAATAAGGATGGCTACTAAAGGGTATCCGGTCGTTAACTTCTAGATCTCGGTTTAATCCAATCATATCAAGAATTGGTTTATCGAGCCATCTATCTCCAAAATTAACCCTAAAACATTACCAACCACACGCTTGCTTTTTCATGAATTAAACTGAAAATTTGTTAATACCATGCCAAACTGACGAAAAATGATAAGAGTAGTTTAATGACAGAAGAAAACTTGTACTTGGAGCCCAACAAAACAACCATGCTGTATCAGATTACAAATTTTTTTTACCTTGTGTTCAGGACAACCGCAAGATTGAGAGGTCAAGATTACGAATAACAACTAATTTGGGTGAGGTATAGTTCGACATGGACTTTAGGTAATTACTTAGAGATCTGAGTTCGAGTATCTCATCGGTTGCTAATAAGAGTAATAACAAAACTCTTACCCAACCGATAGTTACAAGATCTGGAGCGATTAGTTAAGGTACGTATAACTTAGTCCGAATACCCCGATCATCAAAAAAAAAAAAAAAAAATTATGAATAACGAAACCACCTTTGAACGTAGGTAAACAACATCGTTTTCAAGAGACAGGAACAAGCTTTCTCTGATCCATGTCACCGAATTACCAAATAAAATTACGAGCATGTCGTAAGAGATTCCACCAAAGATGAAGGCCACCTTAAAATCGAGAAATTGTGAAGCAACATGGATTAAAAACTGAATGAACAAACTGCACCCTCCCTGCCATGGATAAAGTTTCCCTTCCAACCTATATCAGCCAATGGTCTTAAAAATACAACATGTAGCTGTCTTTAACAAAAAAAAAAAAAAAACACCAAATATGTGAAAGGAAGAAAAACTTTCATTGAATCCAGGAGACGGTGTAACGTTGACCTTCTAGTTGGAGAAAATTTACCAGAAAGAAAAAACTTTATAAGATTACTTTTTTCTGTAGTGTGTAGGGTACTCTTGGCAAATTGTGGCTCAAATGTTTCCCTATAGTCATTTAAATCTCATTCTTAATAGAGTGGAATTCAAATTGTTCAAAAGGTGTTTGGCTTTGGCAAGGAGTCCTTTGTCTCTCTATTCGTTTTTTTATCAGAAGAAGGTCCAGCCGATGTTTAATTATGAAAGATTAAATGCATCGATCCATGCTCCTAGGGGTTGTATTCCCCTCCTCATATTCTCATTGCTAATAAGTTTATTTATTTATTAATCATAACAAATTGGAAGCTCCACGGCTGAACCGGGCATATGTTTGGAGAATAAAAGCACTTACCACCAAACCACAACTTGGGTTTTTTTTTAAATTAGCCCCTTCAGAGATAGATATCCAAAAGCCCCACGGTTTTCCATAAGTATTAAAAAAAACAAAAAACAAAAAAAAACCTATGATATTATATTACGTACCCATTTTGGTAATGGGTAAATGTTAATTAAATGTATTTTAGGAGTTTCTTAGGGATTTATTTGTTAATTAGAGAGTTTATCTCATAATTTAAATAAATTAGATTATGATATAGAAGAGTTTTATTTTAGTTGAATAAATCAGCTACGTATTTAGGATTTTTTAGTTGGGTTGAACGTGTATTTTGGTTTGTTTAAGTTGTGAATTTGTTGCTATTTAGTAGGGAAGTATGGTTGTAAGCTCATATATATTTCCTAGAATTCTATTGGAATTAGGAGGATGATTATTTACATAAAGGGTTCTATTTGAACCCTAGAGGTGTTCTAGCTCTCAATTGTGCAAGAATTGCTTTCTCTATTAATATCAAAATAGGTCGAAAAAGAAAACTTTCAAGCACGTTTGTATCAAGTGGTATCAAAGCCCAGGCATGGACCACCAAATTCAGAAAACTTGAGCAATCGGTGAAAGCTTTAGCAGCGACTCAACAAAAGTTTATGAATGAAACCCAAATTTTGTGCAGCAAACTCATTGGTAAGATGATCAATTAATAGGTCACTCTTTGGGAGAATAGAGAAGCTAGGTGCCCCATTCAAACCCTTGCTATCATTGTTAAAAATTGCCCATTCAAGCAACTATGTAAATCATCTTTCGCTCAAGCTACTGCAATCCAATCTTCTTCTCTCAAGCCAACGTCTTCCAATCTTCTTCTGCCAAGCCACCGTAGTCCAATTTTCCTCTCAATAAGCCATTGCAATCCAATCTTTTAAAGCCACTACAATATGGAAAGTATATGAATTTGTTTGAACTAATTTTTCCAGCAATCTCTTAAGTTGTGGTTGTCTTTTGCCTGGAGTATTGTTTAACCAAAACAAATCCTTGAGGACAAAGATTGTTTCAAGATGAGAGGAATGTTACGTACCCATTTGATAGGGTAGAGGTAATTAAATTGTTTTTAAGGTTTTCTTAGGGATTTATTTGTTAATTAAGATGGGTTTATCTCAATAATTTAAATAAATTATATAGGATAGATGAGTTTTATTTTAGTTGAATAAGTCAACACGTATTTAGGATTCTTTAGTTGGGTTTGAACGTGTATTTGGTTGTTTAAGTGTGAACATGTTTTGCTATTTAGTTTTGCTATTTAGTTAGGAAGTATAGTTATAAACTCATATATATTTCCTAGATTTTCATTGGAATGAGGAGGACGATATTTACATAAAAGGTTCTATTTGAACTATGGAGGTTTCTAGCTCCTTAATTGAGCAAGAATTGCTTTCCACTCTATTTAATATCAAAATAGGTCGAGGAAAAAACTTCTTCAAGGTGTCTGTATCAAATAGGATAATATTTGATTGTGACAGAGTGATTGTTAGAGTGATTATCTCCTATTTTCTAGGCATTAGCTCTGTTATTTTTTATATTTGTTAATTGTAATCTCTTATATAAGAGAGATGAAGTAATAAGAGGGGGTGCCTTTTTTTAGTTAAAAGGTGTTGCCTTGAGGTCTGGTTTCCTCCATTAAACCAACAATTAATTTATTTTTCCAGCTAGCTCTACTCCACAATATAAGTACTTCTAAGAGAAAAACCAGTTCGTACCAAAGTGGTATCAAAGCACAGGCAAGGACCAAAGAGTGGAACACTTGGAGCAGACAATGGAATCTCTTTCGGAGGCCAGAAAAAGTATTATCAACCAATTGCATGATTTATTTTCTCAAATCAACACAAGCATGACCTGATTGCACGCCACCAAAATAAAGAAAGTGGGGAGAATTCTTCAGCATCAGCAAAATCCAGCAAGCAGCGATAGGAAAGAAATACTGCTCTTTCAAATCAAGGTTCAACATCATGTACACTCCAAATTGTAAAATTGGATTTTCTTCGTTTTATGGAAGTGAGATTCCAACAAGTTGATTGTGTAGAGCGGAACAATTCTTCTAGTTTCATAACACTCCAGTAACCGAAAGAGTTTCATTGGTCTTTTTTCACTTGGAGGAGATGCTCAATTATGGTACCGGCTCCTAAAGCAAGAGATGATTGTCGTGGATGGGAGGAATTTAAAGAAGGGCTCCACTCGCGTTTTGGTCCTAATCAATTCCTTGATTTTTTGGAGAGCTTACTAAGTTACAAACAACAATGTTTGGTACGAGAATCTCCAATGCAATTTGAGAAATTTATTAGTGAAAGTAGGTTCCTTGCCGTTAGGGGTGAGCGGTTTCAGGTACACGCATTTTTCGAGGGAACCAAGATTGGAACCACATAGTGCAGTGTAGGTTCTCAAAAAAGAAACCAGAACTGGAACAGTCGGTTCCAGTTCTTAAATTCAAGAATCGGAACCTGAAATGCAGGTTCTGATCCTTACCCAGGTACCCTATAAAAAATAAATTACCCCCTATTAGTTTAAAAATGACAAAAATAAGCTTACAAATACACCCTAACAAATTAAGAAAACCTACTTTAGTAGTTTTCAACTTTTGATTACTCATTCATTTGTGTTAGATGTGCTCATAAATCCTTAATCTCTAGGCAACATTTGAATTCATCAATTTATCACAATTCACATAAAATTTCTCAATCAAAACTAAAACACAACAGGTCCAAGTTGGGTACTGCTTCAGGTTATTTCCCAGGTTCCAGTTTGATTCTGGTTTCGAAACTTGTAGAAACTGGAACTGTAATCGCTAGTGTCGGTTTCATTTTGGTGCCAATAAATTAAATTAGTAAACCTAAGGGCTTTTTTATAAATTTTTAAAATTTACCTCGTAATACTCCCATATCCAATAACCCAATACTATCCCTAAAATCCTATCCAAAATACTAAACCAAACGCACCCAATATTATATTAATATTTGTAAAGGGGACAATTTAGTAATTTAAATAACATACCCACCAATTTATTCCCCATAACCAAACATATTAATATAATATACCCACCAACTAACCAAACATATTTTTTTAAAGATTCCCAGTAATCTTTCAAGATAATCTATCTTTCCAGTAATTCAGTATTCTCAGTAATCTAACATTCCTGAACCAAACGCCCCCTTAATATAAAAACCAATCTCCAACCCCAAATATTAAATTTGGGCAATTTTCACTCTAAACGGATATGGTTTTGGTGTATTTTGCTATTACATTTTCAACCTATTACACTAAAGATTACACTTAAAAAAATATTCTTTAGAATATTCTTTTTCTTTCTATTAATAATCAACAATTAATTTATTTCACTAATTATTTTTTATATATTAATTAAATATTATGAATTATATTTTTATTAAATAATAATAAATTTAAAAATTATACTAATTTAATAAAATTATGTATTTATTTAATCAAATAAACATTACATTACATCTAATATAAAATACCACAAGAAATAAAAATAAAAATAAAAACAACAACACAAAAAAGTAAAATTTTATGTTATTATTTTAGTTTATGTTGTATTTTCTTTTAATTTTAGTATTTTTAAATTAGTGTTAATTTATTTTGAGTTATTATAGTTTAATATTTGCATTGAATAAGGTTTTATTTTTTATTTTTTAAATTATATAATTATTATGAATTTATTATTATAAATAATAATTAAATTAACATAAATACAAATTAAATAACAAAAATAAAGAGATAAAATATGTTTCGTGACAGATAGATAAATCGTGTGACACCAATTTGGTTGAATATTATTACACCAAATTTGGTGTGTTACTATTTATTTACACAATTTTTACACAATTGTGTTGTTTTACACCAAAGGTCCAAACTGTTGGTGCGTTGGAGTCTTGGAGATGCCTTATTATATAAAGAGCAAACAACATGTTCCCACCCAAAGATAAGTGAAATAGCAAGTTTCCACTCTTTGTTTCATTTATTCCAGATTTTCACCCTTAAAAGTGACTCTGTTAGTGACTGTACAGCTCCAACTATCATGAAACTACCTTTGTACCGTCCCATTCCAAACCACCCCATTCCCATTCCCGTTTGGGTTTTGTGTTTTTCGCCCAACTTCCCAACTTTTTTCCGGCCGCCCTCTCCACCGGAAATCATCCCCCACCCAGCCATTCGACTCACCGGGCCACCTTCTCCAAAACCCCCATATTTCTCGACCCTTTTCACCATTGATTGAAGGCCATTTCCCTAGGGTTTGTTTGAGTTAAATGATGATTGGGGTTATGGTGCTTGTGCTGGGGTTATGAATGCTTATGATGTGGGTGGCGAGGTTTGTCGACAGGTTGGCACCGAAGGCTGGCCGGAAGTCCTGCGGCCGTGGAAGACGAAAAGTCTCTTAGATGGGTTTTGCAGCAGCTGGGAGATGGTGTGGGTTTAGCGGGGCTAGGAGTTGGTGTGGGTTTTCTGGCAGCTGAGAGATGGTTTGGGGTTTTGCAGAGGCTGGGAGATGGTGTTTGAGGCAGCAAAGGGATGGTGGTGGTGGCGATGGAGTTGAGCATGGGTTGGGTTGTGAGAAAATTTTGATAAAAGACATAAATACAGTTTAACCGTTATATTAAATGATTTTTGGTTAATTTAAGGGTGGGAATGTGGAATTTTTGAAACCAGGGGTGGGAACTTGTCTTTTCAATAAACCTTGGGTGGGAACATGTTGTTTACTCTTCTATAAAAACCAAAATTATATTTCATTATTTGTCCATCTAGCCAGTCTCGTAGCCGACTCTGTCAAAACTCTCAACCTCCGTTTCTAAG